>NC_043994.1:11416412-11481412 GCF_902150065.1 Myripristis murdjan | reverse complement strand
GATTTATTTGTAACCTTTTGCCTTTTTTTTATAGCACTGAATTTGGAAGCTGCAAATTTAGTTTAATTGTTCTGTTCTGTTCTATTCTATTCTATTGTATTCTAAACTATTTTCAATGGTTCATTAATTATTATTGTTACTAGTATTATTGTTATTATTGTTGTTGTAAATCTACTATTGTTATTTTTGTCTCTTTGTGTCTTTGTTGCTAAACACTCATTGTCTTGGGTTTTCTGCACTGCACTTCCTAGAGATCACCTGTCAATCAAACAGTCCAGGCGGGACGCTGACATTTGACGTTGGATTTTTCGATGAACTTTGAAATTCTGCAGGTGGCGCTTTTTTCTTTGTCTGTTCAGAAAAAGCTCACACTGCTCATGCAAACTACCCAGTCCTTTTCTGTTCAAACCAACCAGGAATGTAAACCGCATCACTTCCTGTGCACCAAAGGATTTTCTTGTGAAAGACCAGACCGCGACTGCTTGTAATTTGCACTCATTTGCAAAATTAAATTTCAGTTTCTCTTGGTGTTGCTCTTTTCTTTGTCAGTTCTTCAATGGTGGCTATCACTGCTCATGCTAATCTGGTACTTCCTCTGTTTTTTCCAGAAAAAGAGGAAACCTAAAACACCTCACTCACTGTTTGATTTTTTGTTTCACAAGAAAGTCTTCCCACACACCATGTGTCAAGAGCAGCAAATAAAAAAGCTTTAATCTTGATAGCAAAGCATCTATTAATCTATCTAATGTCTACATAAAAAATTCAGTTGTATATGTTACCTTAAAAAATTTAAAGTATCATTCCATGCTACTTTAGCATGTTTTTTTTTTCATCATGTTTGCTTGTAATATTGAAACCACAATACTGCTATCAGTGTAAGTCTAATACCATGACAACACTAATACAATATCAACAATATCAACAGTGTCATTCAGCATTTTGTAAATATGATTTGTACTCATGCACCAATTTGCACGCCATGTGGTCCTCAATTTAAAAAAAAATCCAATTACAGTGGCCAGTTCTGCTGTATCCCTCTCCTCTGAGGAAACCACTGTCAGTCCCATGAAAGTCAGATGGTGACGTGGTTAATCAGCAAAGTCAAATTAAAATTCATAAGGCTGGATCCAGGCAACATGCATAGACTATAAGCCCCAGCCTGCTGCTCTGTAAAGCCTCTCGCATGCTATTTTTAAGAAGCGATCTGTCTCTGTGATATTTACTGTCTTCTAATCTCCACCGATCTTTGAGTGTTTGTCTTCTGTGTAGCGAATGTGTACAAGTGTTGTTTCCCACTCGATTCCCCACTTCTCACTTTCTCTTTAATCTTCCATCTCCTACGTTTCTCTCCTCCATTTCTCCATCTCCCATCTCTCTTCCTCCGCTTCCCTTTGTCTCTCTCTCTCTCTCTCTCTCTCGGCTCTCTAACTCTCACACTTTGTCTTTGTCTCTCTCTCTCTCTCTCTCGCCACTTCTCTCTCCCGGCTCTTCTGTGTGATTGATGCCACCATTTAGTTTCCATGGGATCAACCTGCAATATGAAAAGGAGGGGTTGAAGTAAATGGGACGTGTCTGGCCCGGCCTGCAGGCTTTTACCTGCGGCTGAATTACAACAGAGGACTGATGGTTCCTAACATCCAGCCCACATCTGGATCTGATACTGGTTCCTTCACTAATAGCTCTTTACTGTCATACAGATAGACAGAGAGCATGGATAGCAGATTTACAAACAGCAGCTGGTGGTGCTGGTAGCTGCCCTTTAAAAATATTAACCCTTCTAGGTCCCTTTCATCTCAACTGGTGTGAAAACGTGCAGGATTTTCTTAAATATCAATAGCTTTTTAATGGTTTGGCCGGTTGTCTTGCTGTGAACCTTAAAAGAAAATTCTCAGTTCAATGTAATAACCATCAGAGCTATAACCATGGGAAACAGTTGGAAACAGGGCCATCTAACTGCACAGTGTACAGATAAACTTCACTGAATGACTCCTATTGAATCCTGCATCTCTGGGCACAGATATCATCTTTTTCTGGGACTAATCACAACATTTAATTTCCCCAGTTCATCTGTTTGGTGAAAACATTGCAATAGTAAAATGCATAGATTCTAGATTTACTGCACAAAACAGACTTTTAGAAGCAGAGTGAAGGAAAGACGCTTAAAAATCAGGTCCCACTTTGTGGCAGCTGACTGGATAAATGACTCTAGAGACACTGCAGGGGCATTTGGAAATTATGAATAAAAACGCCAAGGGACAAAAGAACAAAAAAGCTTTGTATTGCCCAGAGGAAATAGTTGAGTTGTCCCTAAATCCGTGACAGATGTGCCTAAGAACTGGTGTCGCAAATAGGAAGAAAACGTTTGTGACTGGAAAATTTAATGAGTGTTTCTCTTCATTATTGTCCGAATGTTTATTTCTGAGACCAGTATATGGAATTTCAGTGGCACTGGCAATTTAGCTGAGAGTGTCACGACAAAAATCATATTTGCAGTCAAATATGATTTCACTTGTAGATAAACTGTAAAGGCAGTGAGGCAGAGAGGATTTCCAAAGACCCTACAAATGGAATTAAATTAAACCGCAGAAAAACTGGTGGGAAAAAAAAAAGCATTTGAAAGTGATTACACAGGGAGGGGAAACCACTGAAGCAAAGCGAGAATGTGTGTGTGCATGTTTTTGCATAGATGTACTGTATGCACATTTATGAGATGAAATGTCGATAAAGTGCATTAAGTCAAGGTTTGAGCTTCAAGAAGTGTCTGTCATGTCAAATAAAGACTACTTCTCCGTTCACTTTGACTGAGAAAGGCAGAACACGACCTTGAATAAATGAAAAGACAGGAAACTCTGATTTCAGCCACAGGCAAAATCAGCCATGCCAATAAAAACTGAACACCCTTGGCTATCTAATCAGAAGCTATGTTTGATTTTAAAGTGATGCATTATAAATCCAGGAGGCACACACAGCGTTTACCTCAAAAGAGCATCAAATATAGTCCAGTGTTACAGCCTTGATCCATGAGGTGCACACACGCTCCTCTCAACATCCTCCTTTCTCTTGTCACTCTCATCTCAGTCTTAATATGACGCTAATACTGAACCAATTAAACGGGGCAGTCAGTCCAATGTAGATAAACACTAACAACTGCACCAGACATGCCTTCTGCCTCTCCAAACTGTGGGATATCTGTCCTAATTAGCCTGCTTACTGGTCTGGACGATTTATTGCTTTATTGTTTGGGTCACCCACAGGCCTCTGTAAGTCACGGGAATGCTTGCTGTTGATGTTGTTTCAGTTCTTAGTGGTCGCTAATACAGGCTCTTAGTGGGTTATCTTATTATGTAAAACCCTTTAGTGTACACTCAGTATAAATTAAAACATCCTCATTCATTATTATAATGATAATAATTTATTAGTAACATCCTAGATTTAATTTGGCAGATATGTGGTCAGCTTGTTTAGGTAGCATTATAGAGATAGTAGCTCATAACAATTTTAACAGCTAAGACAGGTCAAATATGGTGCAGAGATACTGACAGTTGGACAATGATAGCAATACAATGGATTGTATCTGCAGAGTGCAATATTCACAATTTAAAAGTGACACATACTCTTATAAATTGAATGCTGACTTGAAAGCAAAACTTATTACAGTAAAATATTTACATTGGTTGCTATTTTTTTTTTTTTTTGGATTACTTGAATATTTTGACAAAGATATAATGTTGGCGATAGAGAGCTTGTTAGCTGCTGTTTAAGAGACAATTTGTATTTTACTATTCCATTTTGATTTGTCACTTCCCGTGGGTAGAGAAGTGGCCATAACATCAGAAGTTAATGTGTGAAAATAAAGCAGATCCACCGCATCTCGAACTGTGGGGATGGATCATTTCATGATTAAAGCTGATAAGATGGATGGATTTTTACATAAAAAACTTACTTACTGTACTTTGGATCAGATATAAGCATTCTGGACCTAAAACCCTTAATATACACTTCTTGTGTTTTCCCCCCTCTTGACTCTTCATGTACATCCACTGATAATGCAAATTATTCAGTGAGTGCAGACAGAGTTGATGAATGAGAGGCAGCCGGGAGTGAGGGGAGCATGATGACACCCTTGGGATCAATAACATGGACTGTTACATCGATCAGTCTCCGGTTGATTGTGTCTTGATCAGTCACTCAGAGAGATGCCATCACTATACTGTCATGTGTGTGCGTGGGTTTGTGTGTGTGTGTGTGTGTGTCTGTTTGGAGTCTTCAGAAAAAGATTTGTAGATTTGATATTATCGCTCATAACTTTTCAGCATGTTAGCCAGGGATGATCTTAAAAATGAGGTCTGCTCCTTGGGATACATTATTATTGGATTAGATTCCAGCAATATTTACAGAATTCGAAATATACATAAGCAATTTATCTCCTGATAATCTGCAGACATCTTGGAATGAAAAAAATAACATTTCCTTACCTTGGTGCTTCCAACATAATGCATCACTGAGAGAAATTGTGATGAAAATGCTGCTCTAACGTTTTTGTTTGATTTTTAAAATCTGGAACACTGACAAAACAACAAAAAACTCAATTTGTCTTATATGATCAGCACAATGGATGTGCAGGCTGGGCTTCAGTGTCTTTGTTCAAAGACACAGACAGGATGAACGACTGCTGGCGCATATATCCGTCATGGGAATTAAATTGGTGACCTTTCTGCTGTGGGACAGTCTCTGAAACCCTGCGGGACCAAGCTGCAACTTCTGAGTGAAAGATGTGACCCTCTGAGGGCACTTCACTGAAACATCGATGTAAGCACAACTCTAATGCTTTTCTGTAAGTGTTATGCACAGGCACCCACCAATCAAAGCAGTTGTGACTGGCCAGTATTGTGATAGACAACAGGCAGGAGGAGATTGAAAATGCTGAAAATGGAAAGGTTTGCATCAATAGTCATTCGGCTAATTCCCAGTTAGAGACAAAAATCTAAGATATCAATTGCTCTGTGATGCATTGGCTTTTCAGAATTGGTGACGATTTTAAACAACTGAACTCCGATTTTCCCTTAAATTTCCACTTAAGTCACTTCTAAGTCTGAAAACAACTCCTCCCCATATTGCATGACATTGTCACAGGTAAATTCTGCATTTGCTGGTTACAATGCCTCATTGGAGCGACATCACACTTACACTGAGTGAAATATTTAAACCCAAGATGCCATTGTTTTATAGCTGCACCGTTACGTCAGATCGAAAATATCTAGGTCTCTTGTGCATCATTTATACACATTCCCTGTAATTCAGCTGGACGTGCTTGGTATCTTTGGAAACCTTGGGATCTCCACAGGAATTTAAAACAAAGTTTTGGCTTGAATGGAGCTTGGCTGCACAGCATGTGTTTGTAATGACAAGGATAAAGTCTTCAAGTGTTATATATGACTGTGACTTACTGTTGCTTGTATCTACCTGGTGATAGTAGTTTTTGTTTCTATGTGAGGTGATTCGGACACTGTGTCTGCTGTATGTCAAGTTCGGCTGCTCTGCAGTGCATGCCGATGTGTTCTGGTACTTTAGTTGCTGACATGCTTCTGCACCACTAACACTAATACAAATTCCTAGACAGTTAGTAAATAAAGGAATTCTGACTTTGATTTTGATGTGACTCGCTCAGAGTGTGCTATTTAACATTTTCTTGATAGTTCTGTTTCATCATGGTATGAAAATATTTCCACAGAATGTGTCTCTCTCAAATGACAAAATGTTATGATGGCTGTTTTTTTTCCCCACACTTTACTGTACAAATTTTCTACTCATCAACTTGTTTTTTTTTTTTTGTTTCACTCATTTGATCATTTGCTTCACACTTAACACTTTTTAGGGTCAAAGAAAGTTGAACAAAAAAACACGAGTCCATCACAAAGCCAACATACACAAACACTCGCATTCATACCTATGCATGAATATTTGGCAACTCAATGCAAAACAGGTAATTTCATGGGCCTTTTTGCCTTGACCTCACATTAATTTCCTTGGAGGAGAGCCAGGCACACACAGGGAGAACATGCAAATACCAGACGGAAAGGCCTGCAGATGGGAATCAAACCCAGATCACTCTAGATGTGAGTCAGCAGTGCTAACATATGGGCCACTGTGCTGTTGCCTTAATGCATCTTAACTTGTTAAAAAAAAAAAAATTATTTATTATAGTCATCACTATCAACAGATGCTATGTTCTTCAAGTGACGGTGATGATGTGATTCATAGAGCAAACTCAAACAACATCTGGTTTGGACACTCTGCTCCAAGAGCCAATAAAGTTATTTATTAAATACGTGTGCAGAGTGTTACCAGTGCTGACGTCACGCTATCAGCCCAACATCTGTACAGTCGGTGCTTGATGTCCTCGGCGGTGTCTGGATGAGTTGCAGGTTGAGAGAGTGCCCACTTTAGTCAGTATGGCAGAGACAAAGTGCCTTAACACTGATAGAACGAGCTGAGAAGCCACAGACAAACCATATAGAGCCAAAAACCTCCACTACAGCCCTATAAGCTGACAAAGACTTCTGAAAAAGTGTGTGGAGGAGAGGGGTGTGCGTATGATTATGTTTATATATGTGTGTGAGACAGACAGAGTACATGTTTCTCTGTGTATTTACAGCCTGGTCTCACAAATACCTCATGAAATGAACACAACTGGATCATGGGAGGAGATATTTAGCTCCAACTCCCAAGACCGGGGTTCAACTCCCAACTCATGCAGCTCATCCCGAACTCATTTAGACAGGGGGCAGATTCGCAATGTGTTTTAAGATAAACATACACACAAACATACAAAAATTACATATTTCTTAAATGATCCTGTGAACTTATATTAGAGCCAGAATTAATTATGGTGAATAAACTTCAGGTGGTTGAGTCTGGGGAGCAAATTTAAATGATCACTTAGCCCCTCAAAATGAGCATGTTTGTCAGTATTAACCACTGTCTATCAGAACTCACAGCTACAAATTCCCTGCATTGCATCACATAAGCCATCCAATTTAGTGTTTACTTAAATAACTAAGTATAATAAAGGATTTAACATTGGTTGCCGTTATTTGGCTTAACCCTGTAAGTGTAACTGTAAAATTTGCTACTTCTTCTTAGCAGACATGACACCCTGTCCTACCTGGGCCTCCACAATCAAGTTTTATAGTAAATGTGAAATATTAGGTGTGAAACGACCTATGAAGACCTTTAACAACTATAACCTGATTGTCTAAATAATTTCTCTAAAATGTGAAATTGGGAGGCTTAACGTTTTAGTTATTTTTAGACAGTGAACGTCGTAATGTTAAACACTCATTTTCCATTTTAAAACAAACAGTCAGTCCTGCGTCTGGTTCATAGCATATTGGTTGTAACAAAACCTAAAGTTACAGATGTGTTTTAGGGATGGGACAGAGGAATACATTTCACTCTCACAAGGCTCTGTTGGATTACTTGAATTATTTTGTCTCCAATTCAAAAAATGTAGTGAGGCTGTAGACTTTCAGCTACAAGGTAAGCTGCTTTGAATGAACTTTCTCTGTGGCCGCAGGTGTGTAGCTTAAGGGAAGCTTTGGATGAAGTTGAAGTGGCGACGGCGTGAAGATGAGGCAGAGGAGAAGCTTATTCTCAGGGTCAATAGAGAAATCTAGAAAGCTCAAACCAGGAAATACCAGGCTGGCTATAAATTTTAAGGGTGGATATAGACCTACCCTGATGTCTCCCACATTGCAAAGGGTTATTTTCCTTTTAAAAAATTTGCTTAATGTAGCTTTAAAAAAACATAATGCAATAACAAATTTGAGAACATATTAAGAATATCACTTTTCTCCATTTTTTAGGACTAAAATTAAGAAAAAATGCCAAGATTGTTTTCTTGAGAGGGTGTCATGAGTCCCGCCTCAGGTTTCAGTTAACGTTGTTTTTATCCAACCATGACCAAATCCTCACTCTTGACCAAACTTTAGCTGCTTAATTTTACAGTGAACAAACCTTTTCATGTGACAAACAGGTGAAAATGGCGTGTCCAACTCGTGCTACTCGTGCTCACGTAATCCTTTTGTGTGAAGAAGGTAATCCCTGTATTATTGTGTGTCTCAAACACATAATCTGGGTTTCCCGGGTTGGTGTTCATTTAACCAAAAAATGTTGTGAGACTGTTGGCATCTGGGTGCCAGGTTGCAATCAGGGTGGAAATTACAGTATGTGTGTGTATGTATGTTTTTGTTACAAAACTAGTATGATTTAAAGCGGAAAGGAATGACTTTGATACACCCAAGTTAGAATGCGCACAGTGCACATAGAAGGAAGCATGAACAACCCAAAACGTTTCCTTCTTTATATTATCCCCTGTATCAATCTGTGGGAACTGGATAACTGTTTTTATCCTGATGAATTATGCATTTTATAATTCAAACCAAGAAAAAAATGAACATTAGCACAAAAAACACAAGATTTAAAGCGTTGAAGGAGCACAATTGCAAAGACGCTTTCACTTTCTGCTTGTTAAAGCAAATGAATGCACACACATATAGATCTCCACACTAACACACACACACACACCACTGAGAGGGAGGCACATTTACAATGCTGTTTCATGTAGACAAAAATTGTCTCTCAGTGGACACATCTAAGTGGGAGAAGATTTAAAACCAACAAAGGGAGTTACAGCAGAATGTGTCAGAGTTTGCGTGTGTGTGTGTGTGTGTGTGTGTGTGTGTGTGTGTGTGTGTGTGAAAAGCCATGCCTTTCTATGTAAAGAACAATGAAGTGATTATATTTGTCTGCATTTATGCGTGCATGTGTGTACATATATTTGTGCATGAGCGAGTGTGTTACAAAACAAGGGAAAGAACAGCAGAAAGATAAAGAGTGTATATGCACATAATGTCGATATATATATGTTTATATTTGATTATGTGTCTGACTGGGAGAGGGAGGGCGTGCATGTGTTTGTGAGCGTAAGTGTGTGTGTGCGTGTGTATGACAGATCGGGTACGTGAGAGGTCAGGGTTTTCCACACCATACCGTCTGGTATCATTATCTATTTCCTTCTTTCTTTCTGTGCCAGCCATGCATACCCTTTCAATCAAGACAGAGGGAGGAACGGAAAGAGAGAGGCGAGCGAGAGCGAGACAGAAACCAAAAGAGTTCAAGAGGCAAGAATAATACAAGAAAGAATGACAGACAGACAGACAGACAGGGGAAACTGACTTTCATTCTATGGTGCTCCAGATAACAGCAGGAGCTAAACACCTATAAATTTCAGCGCAATAGAACAAAAGACAGCTTTGAAAGCTGTGATGGAAGGCAGGAAGACAGACGGCATGCAAACAGAACAAGAACAGCAGAGAAAATTACAGTGACGACGGGACAAATTACAATAAACGGTAACGAATATAATGGAGGAGTGAGAGCAGGCAGACTCTCCTGTGGAAGCAAAGAGGCTAGCTGAGGCTACGGCCGCAAGAGATCGAGTGGAGCTATAATAATATATCTCCATCTATGAGAGTAGGCCGAGTAGATCGGTAGATCAGAACTAAAAAGAAAAAGGAAAAGACAGGGTGAAAGAGAGAGGAAAGAGAGAGATAGTGATGACATTATCTTCTTGAAGTCAGTCTCTCTCTACCTCTCTGTCTGCATTTCACTTTTCATTTCCTTCTAACTATCTCTGTTGTCACAGCATTGATCAGTCTTTTCCTTCAACATCTACACATGTCTTTGTATGCCAACAGCATTTTCCGCTGCCACAGTGCGTGATCGTACTTTTGCTTTGGTATTTTCACACCTACAGCATATGAGACAAAAACAAGGGCCATGTGAACATGAAGTGAACTTGATACACAGGTAGATAAAGAGTGAGAGGACCTGCTGAAAGAGGAAAAAAAGCAAGATGAGAAACAGAGGGAAGGGAGAGTGGAGTGGGCGTGAAAGCGGGACGGAGACAGGCCGACTCCTTGCCAACAGTCTATTAGTTAATCCTTGTGTTTATCCAGTCGAGTGCAGTATCTTACCTGCGATAAAACACACGGTTTTATTTCCAAGCAACTACTTGACCAAACACAGACGGGCCAAGGAAAATGTTTTCCCCCACCAGAACAAGGTTTTACCATGATAATATGATTCTTTATTGATTCCTGAAGGAGAATTCGCTTTCTGCTTTCCCTCTCTTCCACAGGAAGGTCGAGAGCTGGGACGGATACCTGCAGCTGAGGGATTCAGCATCATCATCTATGCATCAAAAATACTTGAAGATGCAGGGGGTTGAAGCAATGTGAAGAAATGGAGAGTGGTATCTCTATTTGTCCTTTCACTTTTTCTACAACCAGGGTCTTATTTTCATAATTTTGAGTATTTTCTCTGTTTCTACTACAGCTAAGCGCAATAGGATCAGATTTTTGAAAATGTAATCATCCTTTAAAATGATAACTTTGATATTCAATTAAAACCAGACTCATATTAAACCTGTCTGAAGCTTGCGATGGATGCTGCAAGGCCAGCGTCTATGCGATGAAGGTCATGAGTATAAAGTTATTATGACCAATAGAGTGGATTGCCGAAATTACAAAACTTGCTGTAAAAAGTGAGAATTTTCCTCTAAGGTAGTGATATGGAACTTAGGTGTGTTGCCAGTGAATTGTCCTGAGCCACAGACCAACACTTGTCTCAAATCCCGATGAGCTATGTGAAGAACTGCACGGAAAACATAGTAAACTAGTCAAATAGCAAATCCTGTAGCAATGATATATCACCGAGCATCACTGAAAAGCCAGTTTCAGACACCAGGCGAGATTTAGGAGTCACAGACAAACACAGACTGATGGTGTACAACATATCATGTTTTCTTTCTTTTTTAATTCAATGGGTATAAAAATGCATATAGCACTGTGACAAGATATCGCAAAGAAAGGTTAATGTTTCTGGGTGGTGGAGAATGGCAGGAAAAATGGGAGTATGTAGGGTCATGACAGGTACCGAAACCTGCAACATCAAGAGCCCATGTGTACAATGACATAAGAGTGCCCCACATAACATACCAGCTCATAGAACAATGTTTTCTTCCTTTTTGCTTTCTTTTTCTACATCTACAAACCGTTTGATTGCAGCAGAGAGAGTGAGAGAGTGGGAGAGAGGGAGAATGTAGAGAGATAGAGTGAGAGAGAGAGAGGGACAGAAAGATAGATAGCAAAGTTCGGGAGAAGGGTACAAGGAGAAAGAAAAGAGGCAGGCAGGAGCCAATTTTCCATGATGTGGGATGCACTGAGGATGGGTGAAGGGTGCAAGGAGATTCGGAAAGCTTTTGTGTGTGTGTGTGTGTGTGTGTGTGTGTGTTCGCGCTAACTAGACGCAGACAGACATACTATTTGAGTAAAAGCCAGCAGCTAACAGAGTTCATAAGAAAAACTGGCTGATGCACTGACACACACACACACACACACACACACACACACACAAACAGATGCAGAGACACATGCTTACACATCTAACCTCTCACATGGATATACGCACATTGTCATGCATGACCCACATGATAACATGTGCTCCGAAATGCACACATGCACACACACACACACACATCCGCATGCACCACACATCAGATTCCCATCAGCACCCATCGCGGCACTAATACCTCTCCAACTCCTGTTCAGAGAGCTGTGCAGCAGATGTCAGAGAGAGAGAGACAGGCTTAGCAAGAGAGAATGACAGAGCATGGAGCAAATTTGAATTTTAAATTCAGAGTGTGTTATTTAAATTGTCCACATTATCTAGATCAATCCTGGCCAAAAAGCCTATATGAAGAGGAGCTGTCACTGTAGATAGTGTAGATAGTGAGGCAGTGGGAGATCAAGAGTGAGATGGAGGGATGGAAGAAGCAGAGAGGGAGCCTCGGCTTCTGTGTGTCTCCTTTTCCTTGAACTTCATATCAAACGTTTTTTTATCATTAGATTTCTGAGAAATCAGGGGACGTATAAACACATCCTTCTCCAAATCAAACCACCGAGCCAAGTGAATTAAAAGCAGCGACTCTGAAGCTGCTGCATGATTAAGGACTAAAGTTATCTATTTTATAATAAACTCTGTACTGGCTGTATAAATTACCCAGATACACTTTCCTCCTCCTTCTTGCTGTGGTCTAAACAGTGTCTTTTTCCAGTTAGCTTAGCCAGCAATATCCTGCGCATTCTGACAAAGGGCATTACACCTTTTGTGCCTCAAAGCCTTAGGAAATCCACTGGGCTTAGTGGGCAGCCATGATTAATGCCACTTAACTAAGAGCTAGCTCTCGCTGCATGAAGGCTCATTACTTAGACCTAGCAAGTACAATCCGAAGAGAGGAATGATTGAACGAGTACAATGCCGGCAAAGCTTAATTGTATTCACTTATGCCAAGGTCTAAATATTGTTTGTCATGAATCTATTTTTGCTTTTTGTCTGTATTTTGGCAAGCCAGGCATTTTCTGAAGTTAATTTAGAAAGTGTGTTTACTTGCTTGGCAGAGGTTAAGTAAACCAATTTGTTCTTGAAAAGTAGGCTGTGTTAGTGGAAGTCCAAGACCTGAAAACATTTGAATTCAGGCGGACTTGGTTTCGTTTATCACGTGTATGGTGTCCTCAGATAACAGGGCAAATAGTGTCTGTTTAGTGTTATCAAGTGGATGTTAAAATTGTGCTCTTGACTGTTTCAAAACACTATTTTGCCATAGCCTGGTAAGGTGCACAAGGATCTCTTACATAACTCATTGAGGACCTGTGCTACAGAGGTAAAACATATATTATACTGTGGTTGTTAGGTGAAAATCTCACTTGGTTTTGACAAGACAAATGCAATAATTAAACAAGTGAACAAAAAAATCCCAACTTTTCTCCTTGATTCTTTATATATTACATGAAGTGGCAGGGTGCTGGGGCTTTGGACGTTACACTCCTTCCTGTTAGTATCTTGAAATTTTAATGATAGGAATCTATTAAGGCACGTTTTCTACTGTTGCACTACTATAAGATTAATGTCATAATTCTCAAATTAAAGATGAGAAATATGAGTGAGAGGAGCATGCAGCAAGGTTTGGTTTCATGAAATGAGCATGAACTCTGAAACACAGGTCACAACTTTGGACACAAATTAGGTGAAGATTACTTTCCTCACAGAAAGATTATGTGACAATGGAATGAATCAGACATGCCATTTTTACAAACATTTCATGTTTGACACATGAAAAAGTTTGCTAACAGTTAAATTTAGGCAAATAAAACATCTTTGGTTATGGGTTAGGGTAAGCTTATGTTCTTGTTAAACAAGTTAAATAACTTGAGGAAATGAACCTAAACTGGGAAGTGAGAATTGAGCTGGGAATTAGGGCTTTGCCATAAAACATTAGAAAGTCACTATATATTTTTATTCAGTATAAATATAAGAAACAGAAGGCAATAAAATGTTGACACATTTCAACAAAATTATATTCCACTACTGATGAATAAATATCCAATCATGTGGCAAAAATAGACAGGCACACAAATGACACACAAACAGCCAATCATTAGGCTGGAATTGGGAAAAGTTAAGAGAAACACACCGCACACACCACACCCCACTGTATTGTTTAGGTTTGCTAAATGAGATTAGTATAATGAGCCGTTTGGTGTCTTCAGATTTCACCCAGAAAAAAAAAGCTCTTCAATGTGACATAATGATGATTTAATATATTTTGAGATAATTATATGCAAATGGTATCACAGTAACATTTTTGGCCCAGCCTGACTCACAGAAGCCAGGCTGACAGAGGTTAAGGTGAAGGCATTGGCCTTGAATCTTCTCCGGTTTAGGAAACTTAGCTCACTTTTTGTGCATGGAACATGTATTTGCATTTTTAGAAGAGCACACTGCACAATATGATGAGGGAGACGAGGCTCATTTGATGTACGAGAATGAGGAGGTGGTGGGATGCAAGAGACAAACCAACTGAGACGGAGATGAGTGCATTCTGGCAACTGGATAATTGGATGGCTTGACATGACCTGCATTCCTCTCAGGGAGAATAGAAAAAAAAAAAAAAAAACAATAAAAATTTGTTTGTAAAAGCACTGCCACTGTGTGGTAAGTAGATTAGACAAGAGCCTTTCCTCCCACACTTGTGTCATGAACTCCAATTGGTCTGGATAAGAGAATTAGAGGGGTGAAGCTGTGCTGGTGCATTGCTTGGATGGGTACAGTCAGCCCATTAGGCCAACAGATGGCTGACTGGTTCCCTTTGCACAGGGGAACTTAACGAGAGAGCGCCTGAATCAGCACTGTGTATAGCACTGACTGTATGTGTGTGTGTGTGTGTATGTGTATGTGTGCTTCTATGAAAGACAGAAGTGTGTGTGTGATACAGAGTCAAGAAGACACACACAGAGAGGCAGAGCTGGAAAGAGTCTGCTGAAGATCTGTTTGTGTGTGTGTGTGTGTGTGTGTGTGTGTGTGTGTGTGTGTGTGTGTGTGTGTGTGAATATTCATGTTGTTAGCATACATTCTGTCCCAGCAAGTTCCCAAGTGCCTGAACAGTGCGTGAACAGACTGACACACTGTAGCTCCATCTGCTCGGCCGTCTCCTGCCCTCTCAGTGTTCAAGTTAATGTACAGTTTCCAAACACAGCGCAGGCGAGTGCACACCAACTGAAACCATCACAAATATCTCATTTGAAGTCATTTTTAAAGGTCAAAAAGGTGATCTCTGAACACTATTTCACACTATCTCCTCTGGAGTCTCAGGCATCTAAAGGTTCGAAGGGCGTGAGCGCACATCTGCATGAAAAGACTTCACTGCAACTGCACTGCAAAATCAATGTCAGCCTTCAAAAATAAATAAAAAGGTTTTTAAAGGGGAACACTAATCAGACAGGTTGGGGGCCACACTGGGTGTGGATGTTACACTGGTCATCCACAAGATTTCTTGCTTTTTCAAATTTTGTCTCCTGAGCGCCGTGTTTCTACACTGCAATTTTCCCGAGGTCGTCCGTCAATCAAGCAATGTGGGCGGTACTGTGACGTCTTTTCCCTTGGGTTTTCTGTTGATGAAGTTATAGGAGGCACACACAAAGAGGATATTAACTGAGAGCACGACGCGTCAAAATGAACGAGAAGTGATGTCCTCAACCAGTTAGCAGCTACCCATAGCAGACTTAACGTACAAAGCTAATGTTTAATATAGATAACTCTGTTACTTTTCTTAAAATGAGTAGTTTCAGTTCATGAATTCAGTTTCTTCCTCTGTTTATTCCAAACAAGCCACCGTTCCTCTGCTGGAAATATACAATGCATCACTTCATGTGCACCAAAAGAGTTTTGCTGAGAAATTTGAAATATGTCAAATAATAATTTCAGCCATAGTGAATAACAACTATAATAACTTAGAATCTGTGTAGGTTGGAAGGCTATTGTCTAATATCAGTTGACAGAGAGAGATAGAGAGCAGCAGATATTTAGACTATAAAGACAAAATGCCACAGTTCATTACTTTGAGGAACTAGACCAGTAGACGGTATATATTTTATTTCACCGTAATTTCAAAAGTATTTTTACTTTATAAGAAAAACAAGTTTTTCATGGCATAAATGTCATGCATTTGTGTTGTGTGCCGCTCATAATTCAAGTGGCAGCTCAAGACAAACGACCAATCGAATGGAGAGCGGCTGTCATTAAAAGATATTTGAATGATATCTGAGTTATAGGTGAGACATGGGCCTAACACTGTAATACCACCGAGAGGAGAGGAGTTAGAAAGAAAAGTGAGAGTGATAAAGAAAGAAAGAGAGAGAGAGAGAGAGAGAGAGAGAGAGAGAGAGAGAGAGAGAGAGAGAGAGAGACCAACTGAGAAGAATGAGAGTGAGACAGAAAGAGGAAAAGTCAGCTAGCAGATTAGAATATATCTCCTCTCTCTCTCTCTCTCTCTCTCTCTCTCTCACACACACACACACACACACACACACACACACACACACACGCGCACACACACACAACACCAGTTGCACTACATATATTCTACTTTCTATGGGTTTAAGAGGTGAAAAAATGCAAATCATTGCATTGCATGTATTCTGCATCTTGCATGCATACAGCAGTGACCGCCTGTTCACTTCCTCTTGATTATCTGCAAAAACACAGCAGGACTCCAGGAAGCACACAGAAACAATACACCTAACTCTTGCTGAGTGCCCACTATAGGTTTGGCCACACAATCTCATGAGTTCGCTACAGTATGAATGCAAAACGTAAACTTAAGCATAACCAACAGAGGAAAACTACATTATTCAGTAATCAAGGAAAGGCACCAAGCATGAATAAATAAAATAAATCCCTTCATCCTGTCACAATGAAATGTCCAGTGTTAAATATAGCCAAAAATCCAAACACGTCTTGCATTTTGACTTTTATTTATATTGTTACTAAAACCCAAATTAGCCAGCATTTAATGAAAATGTGACCATTTGCATGCCAGAATGCGCTGCTCTCAGTGGGTGAAGCCAGAGTGCATTTTCCTGTTTCATTGTGATGAGAAGAATTTTATAGACAGATCTCTAAACAAATGTTTATGTGATCAAATGACTTATAAAATGCCAGATGTGTGGCAAAAATCTCTGATTTCTTGTTATTTTTTGAGCAAATGCCCCAAAGAGGAGATTTTTTTTTGTTTTTATTGATTGATTTTTTTTTTTTTTTTTAACTAATTCTGTGAGGGGTAAATATCACATGGCTAGAATACAATATATGCATTTAGTAAAGAGTTGATTTTGATGCTTGTTTTGTGTTTATTTTTAAAATGAAATTATAGTTATTACAGGGCAAATTATACTGCCCAAATCTCCATTTTCACCTTGGGTGTGTAAATAACTATACACCAGATAACACAGATGTGTTTACATAATCTCTGAGTGTGGGATACAAACCTAGTGTGAGAATATGAGTGCTCACACTGCATCAATAACAGGTACAGATTCAAACACTATGAGGACAGAGCATTGATTCTCGGTGAAGCTGTAGGAGTTGCTGTGTTTTCTGACTGACAGATCTCACTCCACACCACGGAAGCGAAGCGGAAGAGAGGGGGAGGAGGAGGAGTGGAGGAATTGCTGTTGGAGCCGCCTTCTTGCTGACTGTAAGTCTTCCAAACCCTTGTGCCACAGACAAAATGGGGATGATGAATAAGCTGAGGGAAATATAGCCCCCTGTTTCCTGAGTGTGCATGACAGGCTCTCTGTGGGCTCCATATATCTGTGTTGCTATTGGCTGACCAGTGAAATAGAGGCCGGCAGGTCCTGCTGACTGCATGACTCTGCTCTGGACACGATCGTTGCTGTTCAGAGGTGAAATAGGGCTGTTTTTCACTGCTCAGCTGGGTACGGGATGCTGGGTAATATATGGCAACACACAGGGTCTCAAAGCATGCCTGTGCAGAAACAGGTACATGGAAGGGCAGACAGAGACAGACACAGACGCACACACAAAATTTCCCGGCAAATGGAATACTTCAAACAACTCAAGGATTAGGGCTGAGTACAAAGTGCTTTACGCAATCAAGATGTACACTGATCCTTATGCGGAGCAAAGGTGATGGAGCTTTCTACATCAAGGTGTCTAGGATCATAAATGACCTGCCCGATGTGACTGGGCTGGCAAACATCAGGACCATCAGTGGGTTTGGCATTAGAAATGTGGCTGATCTTTGTTCAAACCTACAGAACTCCAAATTCTAGTAAAGATCCCAAATATGTCCTGCTAAATTACAGGGAAATGTGAATAAAACGATGCACAAGGCACCGAGATATTTTCTATTTGATGTATCGGTGCAGCCATAAAACAATGGCATCTTGTGTTTGAATATTTCACTCAAAATAAATGTGATGTAGTTTGAGTGAATCGTTGTATGTTACACTGTCATGCAATGAACTTTTCAGCTACTTAAGGGAAGATTTAAGGGAAAATCAGACTTTGAGAGCATCTTATATACTGGAACTATCTTGTAAAGCCCTAGAAACTATTTACGTACAGAATACAAGAACAGATACAAACTATATAAGAAGAGAATAGAAGAGCATAGAAAGCTGGCTGTGACGAGAGGGAAAGCTGGGCAGTCCGGCCAACATTTTAATGAGCTGCAGCAGGATTGTGCAGACATTCCGACAGCGAGGAAAAGAGGGAATTTAGGGAATGTCCTAATCAGCCAAGCTGATGACCTCCAGATAAGATGGATAATCAACGATAGGGACAAATGGCTGTTTGCTGATGGAGGGAGATGGGAGAAACGTGTGCCCCAATGACACCCATTCAGCAGATCAAAAGCCAGGCCAGGAAAAACAGGCTAGGAACTGTGGGGTTGATGTTTGATGTCTGATTGGTGAAATTTTTGGCAATCTAATATGTGTGTGTGTGTGTGTGCGCGCGCGTGTGTTTTAAATAGATGTATTTATCATTGTATCTGTGTGTGTGTGTGAATATGTGCACAATGTGTCTGCCTTTTGTGGATGCACATGGGTAACGTATGAGCGTTTGTTTGCATAATCCTGTTTGCCTTCGGTAAGAACCAAAACCTGCTGCTACAATCTGTTTGTACAATAACTCCATATTGTTGTTACTTAATATTACACTTCATATTTTTAATTTGTATTATTAAGTTGGGTCTGTGCTGAACCTGTGTTCAGCCTGAAACACTAAAACACTGTTAAAATTGGTGATGTAAATTGATTTATTGGTGCATTTTATTGTTTCATGTGATTTTTCTACACCTGAAACATCAGTGGTGAACATCAAGCTTTTGGTGTCAGTCCATTGGAATGAAAGAACAGGAGCTCCTTTCTTTCACTGATGTTCACCAGTCAAACAGGGAGACATCCATCACAGAGACAAGACACTCTCAGAGTAAGGGACTCTCGCTGTGGCTTATATGTGTTACTGCAATACTGTATTTGTTTATGGCTATGTAATAAAGCCTCACTCACTGAACTGAATTGGAGTGGAAGGAGTGACAGTGACAGCAGAGTGAAACTTTTCTCAAATCAAGAAAAAGTTCAATGTAACAATTTCATGTTGGTTTTCTGGGTGTAACCGAAGGTCATTTGGGGTAATGCACAAAGCCACAACATGATGTAGGGGTAGAGGCAAGTTGAGGGAGAGTGAACACACCAAAAAGTAATTTAAAACTCTTCATCACAACTCCTAGAATGCATTGAACATCACACGGTGATTATCTAACAGCTTAAGCGCGTATGTAATCAGAGGCTGGATCTCAACTTTAATTTGGAGCTTAGATACTTTAGAAATGCCTGCATGTGGAACTGAACCCGGGCTGTCGGGTTTGGTGTGTGTCCTCGTGAACCAGTGAGCCTTTTAAGACTGGGACAAATAGCCGTGCACTGCCTCCCCAGACAGCACACAGACGTTGGCCCGACACAGGCTGTAGATCAAAAATCACAATCGGCTGACCATTAGAAAAAGCATCTTGCCTGCACGGGTCCAGTGTAAGAATTTCATTGTAGTTTTCTTGTGGGAGCACAAGTTTAAAAGGATCTCCAGGCGACATGAGGATGATTTATGGAATGCATCAGAAACAGATCCACAGGTCACACATTGTGCCAATGAAAATACTACCAGGAGAAAACATAAATGTGATTTACGAAATGGATCTACTGCTCTGATGTTGTGCCAAGGAGAACACTACATAGAAGCGACATAAATGCAATCTAATAATTTGATCAATTTAACATTGGGTAGACATAAGGGCTACCAGTGTGACAACTGGTGAGTTGTCTGCTGACTGGAGAGACAAATGTGCACTCCAGTGACACCACTTGCGAGATCTAAAGGCACTGGCCAAGAACTCTGATTGGTGTTTGATGTCTGATCGGTGAAAGTATGTGGAAAATTAGTAAAACACTGAGGAATGACAGTGTGACAGTGTTTGTTTTTGAAGTACCGCGCATTAGCCTCCTCCCTCGGGTTATTTGTAATGTTGGCACTCAAAGTCGCACTGGATAAGCGCTAACTGCCTGAAATGTAAAAGCAGGAGGAGAGTGCTGCAGAGTGGAGCTGAGGCAGCAAGGCCCTGATCAAAACCATTTTTGCCACAAGGCCCGGTCACAGCCCCAACGCTATTCTGGCTGATTGCACGCCAATTCCCATCAGGAGCAGCCTGCTGCGCCCTGCCCTGATGAACACAAACCACCGACCCTGCTCTCTGCAATGTATTCAGTATGTAGCTTTTTTTTCTCACAGTTTTCCTCCTGCTTTTGTTTGTCTCTGTCTGTTTGGTACCTCTTCCTCACACTTTTTCCTCTTGCTTTGTCACGTCCTCCTCACCTCTCCTGCCTCTTATGTCTTTGCTTATGTGCACATTGCAGCGCTCTTAAAGTGTGCTTCTCTTTCTTTGTTTGTTTTTTTTTTGTATGATTTCCACATTAACAGTTTCCTCAGGAACACATCACTCAACACAATTACAATTAGAGACAAGCCTTTCCGAAAAAAAAAAAAAAGCTGAAGAAGAGCTACAGGGACTTGGGCACAATTGAATGCACAATTTTATAGCAATTTAGAAACAAGGGAACCTGTGAAAAACACAAAGAAAAGAAAGCCCACTAAGCATTTAATGCATGCTGAATACCTGTGCCATCAGAATTTTGGTGTCACAATCAAGCAGTGGTTCATTGTGAAACCAAATGTGTGTTGTGAAATCAAATGTCTCCCCATCCTGCAACCAAAAAACACATCACATCTGCCAGTTGGTGACTAACCAAAGTGGCATGTAGTATCACAAGTACATATACATCCCATTCCAGTTTTCTGTCCTCCTCCACCTGCGCCAGGTCCAGCCTCAGGACATCGTAACTCAGGGGGCCTCTGACGTTGGCGAAAGGGCTTTATTTTTGTGATGACACACACAGATGAATCGCCTCTCTTATTGGAGCCATTGTTCTGCTGAATGCAGCCATATACACGGCTGTCTTGTCACAACAATGCAAAGTAAATGCCGTACAAAACACAAGAGACTGATAATATCTGGGGCACGGCAGATTACAAAAAACAGGAGTTTTTTTTAACAGCGACCGAATCATTCACTATTGCAGCACCACTAACGCGTGGACAGTTCCCTAGGTACACACGTGCACACACATGCACACACGCACCGGAGTAAATAGGTGAACACATAAACCTAAGGTTGAAGATCATAATATAGAAAACCGGGCACCATTAAAAAGCTCTGACACAAGCAATCAACAATTAGGAACTAGAAAGCAAGCTATCAGTGCGACAAATATTGAAATAATGTTAACAGCATACAACTGCCTGAACTTAAAAAGCCTATTTAACAAACACACAAAGATCTGGGACCTCATGGTCGGTAGTTGTCCGGTAGCAGAAAGTGGTGGCTGTCTGTTAGTGGGCGACGATGCTGGCTCACGGGACTTGTTTTCAGCTCCAGCAGCTCCTCATTTCATTTATCATCTTTGGTTTTCGCCAGTTTCTAATATCCATTGTCACGCACAAACAGCAGCACTTACCGGGGCGCGACATGAGGCGATAGTAGCAGTGGCTGCACAAATCATATGTACGGTAAATGATAGATGCTTTTCGCACCCTTTTGGGGCCAAGCCCAACCCGTGCTTCAGCCACTATCTTCCCAAATGTCTTTCTTCCCCTTTCAAATGTCACAGCTGCACCTGAACATGCATACTATGACACACAAGGATAACCTTTCACTGTGGGATTTGCCAGACCAATTTGCAATACCTCTTCAATACTACATCTTGCAGCGCGCTTGAAGGGCAATCTGTCTCCTCTACAACGGGTAGGCACCGAACTAAATGTCTTCAGCCCTGCTGGTCCCATTGTTGGGTTTGGCACTACAATTTTATTTCAAATTCTAGCGGAGATCCCAAGGTTTCCAAAGGTACCAAATTTGTCCTGCTGAATTACAAGGAAATGTGTATGAAATGATGTAAGAGACACCTAGATATTTTTTGTTTTTGATGCAATTGTGCAGCCATTCATATTTCACTCAATATGATGGCTGATGTAATTTCAGTGAAGTGATGCAGCCAGCAGATACACAATATGTATGTGACATTTTCAAACAATACAGAACAAAAATATCAGTGATTCCCCAGGGAAATTTGGGAGAAAATCAGAGTTCAAGGAGTTAAAGGGACAATAAAGTAATATTCATGTGTTTCTTTTAGCATTCATACTAATTCATACTAGAAACGCCAAGCCTCCTAACATAACCTCACTTACCTAGAGACCGCTACTGGTGGCCTGTACAAACACACACATGCACATGCACACACACACACGCACACGCACACGCACACGCACACTCACACACACAGAAGCAACGTTGAAGAGAACCGTGTGGCTACATGCCTTTACACTTGCGTATGACTTAAGCTGTGCCCAGCTGTTGCACATTGACAAGACTGCAGCCAGCAGTGTGTGTGTGTGTGTGTGTGTGTGTGTGTGTGTGTGTGTGTGTGTGTGTGTCTCCAGGACTGTTAGCTATTTCCTGAGCAGTCTGTTGTGATAGCAAGTGCAGCTGCCTCTCTCGTTGCCTCTATATAATAGAAAAGGCTGACATTTAAATACTGGCTCCTGTGGGGTCAGGATTACTTACTGTAGTTACTGTATGTAGGTGTGTGTGTGTTTGTGTGTGTGGGATTATAAGCATGTAACTAATGTATGACTGCATTATGTCCTTTGCACTTAATCTCAAGTCTCATTAGCTCATGATAACACGTTATGAAGCTGTCAGCTGACACCGACACGATCTACTCAGTTCATGATTAAAGATAAATTACTATCATTACTGTAAATTACACTGTGAATTTTAAGATTGCATAATTCAGCGACACCTGTTTAATCTTGTGTTATCAGTCACTTTAAGGGGATAGATAACACAAGATCCCCTTTTTTGAAAAATGAATGTCTTCATTTTGGCAACAAAATGTTTCAATTTCAATGATCTATTTTGTGGATAAGAGCAGATTTATCATTATAGAGGACCCACTCCCCAGCATGCACACACACACACACACACACACACACAGACACCACACACACACCACATAATTACTGTCATTTCCTGTGACAGAACATGGCCAGAAAATCAGTGATCTGAGAGATGATATTTTAACCTAACAAAGTGAGAGTCTGCATGACCGGGCTTTTAATCTTCTGGAGCAACTGTGGTGAAACGTGCAGCTTTTGTGCTATTGAACTAATCTTACAATATTAGCACTTTCTTTCTCTAATTTAAAAGCTAATCTTCCACGACACTACCTCCACACCACAGTCACGGGCTGAGAGGAAAACAAAATCATCAATGAATTTTTAATATGAGGCACTTTTGGCTGAAATAACTTTATTAATAGCAGGACTTGGAGCATGACAGTGTTCTTTCAGATTGCCAAAAAAAGCAAGAGACAGAGAGAAGAGAAGCGATTGCGTGTGTGCGTATGTGTGTGTGTCTGTGTGTGTGTGTGTGTATGTGTGTGTATGTGTGCGCTCGTGTTGAAGAGTGAGAAAACCAGGGTAAAAGTGAGAGAAAATCAGAGAGAAGAGGAGCAAGAGGTAGTGGCTTTTTGTTTCGTCTGTTTGTATGTGGGATCTGTGTTTATGCATGTATGTGTGTGTGTGTGTGTGCGCGCGCGCGTGTGTATGTGTGTGTGTATGTGTGTGCGTGTAAGACTAAGGGACCTTTGGTCATGTGTTGGAGTGTGTGAAGAGATTTTCCATCCATTAGGGTGGCCACACTCCCAGACAGACATACACACACACACACACACACACACACACACACACACACACTTACACACACATAAGCACACATGGACGCACGCACACACACACACACAGTCTCTCTCTTTGGAAATGTCTTCGGAGATCCAATAACTCATAACTCATCTTAGTAAATACTTTAATTATATAATCTTTTGCATGATGTATCACCATTGGATGAATGTTTGCAGGGTGTGTACATGTTTGTGTGTGAGTGAGTGAAATGACTAATTACTTATGAAGCAGAGGAAGGTACTCACCTACTCGTCAGCCCCAAGGGAGACACATGGAGTACATAAATGGAGAGAGAAGGAAAAAAAAGAAGAAAATATAGAATTAGTGCAACAAAACAACAGTCAGCTCTGTGCCTATTGTGTTTTAATCTTAATTAGTCCATGTAAGCTTGACTACATCTGCATATTCTTTTTTTCAGCAACTCCTGGCTTCATGTTCTTACACTTACAGCACACTACCACACATTCAGCCCCAGAACAAGAAGAAGACAATTGCTCGATACATGTTCTATCATGGTATTTAATTTTCATAGAGACACATTGGAGTATGTTTGCAAGTTGTATCCATGTTTTCCAGCCCTCTCTCCAAAAAAAAATTCCCCTTCTCAAACTCTTTGTGCAGTAAGTCTTCAGTAAGTGCAGTAAGTCTTCAGCCTCCATGTGTTTGTTCAGTTCATGTCAAATCAGTGACTAAAACATCACTAAATACAGACAAATGACGCTTCCTGTAGTGTGTAGCAGTGTAGCCAGTGAGCTTGCACAGATAATGAACAAGCTGAAGGGACGAGTCTACATTTCAGGTGACCATGCAGGCAGGTTGCACACCTGTGCTCCTGAGGCCAGAAAGAATTGATTTGACAAAAAAGTACACCGGTTTAGGACAAACTGAACACATCCGGTCAGGGTCCAAGACATGGTCATGTCCTTTTGGCTGCTGTGTGTTGAAGTTGCAGATAAACTCCACTCTAACAGATAAGCAATCCATACTCATTCCCAGAAATTCCCCAAATACCGCAGCTTTGTCAGGGCCTTATGCATCTGATACTGATTCCAAAGACAGCCATGAGACGCCAAGGCACACTGGTGTCAGTATTCGACACAGGGGGACGGTGACGTAGTATAAGGAGCGAGAAATTCTGCGAAGGGAGGTGGGCAGGGTGGACGGCGGGCATGTAGCCACAGGACCAAAACCCGACCTTTCCCTAACCTTAACCAGTGGCTTTGTTGTCTAAACATAACCAAGTGCCGCTGACACGGACAAACGCGAGAAAACCCGATGCGTCTCATCCCGATGCTGAGGAGTGCCTTGGTCATGGTATCAGACACGAAAGGGGGTGTGACAAAGCTGCAGGATCTGACAACCTGCAAAAGAGAATGTGCCACAAAAATGGTGGCAGATTTTGGTTAGTTCCAGTTTACAGTTTGCGCTTTTGAGGATATTTATTCACTATTTATAGCATCTTTAAGTCTACTTTGACCTTTTCTGCTCTCATTTTATCATTTGCAGTCATTAAAGGCTGCAAGCAACCGCACACGTACGCTCGCTGTGAGCAGCTCTTCCTGACTGTCTCTTTGTGTAAGAACATGAGTTAAATGTCTCCAGTGTAAATGTGACTTGGAGCTCATTCTATCACGACACTTGCTGTAAGTCTTTCTGGAAAAGCAGCGGAATGGCGAAAATGTAAATGTAATCGCTCTCTCCTCCGCTAATCTATAGAGCAAATGTTCAATCATGAACGTATGATTTGACTTGGAGGAGCCACGGCCTGCAGGCTTGTTGTGGAAAGAGCACGACGTAATGGAATATTAGTGAGTCTCGTGTCCTGGCGTACTAGCTGTGTTTCATCTCTCGCTGGAACACACACACACACACACACACACACGGTCACACTCACACAGTAGTGGTGTCTGTGAACTGCCTGTGGTCTGGACAGCATCACAGGCTGTGGTCAACACCGTGGTGTCTGGGTTATACACAGTTTACACTTGTCTTCAAAGACGCATACACACACACACACGCACACACACAAGCACCTAGCCGGGCCTGTGGCCATGTAGTGGCACACGAGTGTGTTTTACATGTTTTACAGTTGTACAGTGGCAAGTAAAGAGTCTCTTGTGATGCTGCCATAGAAAGGGCAGAGTGACATCTCAGACACTCAAAGTCTGAGGGAACTCCGCTTCCTTAAAAAAACAAACAAACCCTGTTTTAATAAATAATCTAAATGCAAGATCTTAAAAAGGTATTGAATGTCTTAAAAACAGCTCTTCCAGATGTTAATAACAAGGCTTAGATTACAAAATGCAACAATGTTTTTTGTTTTCATCTGCTTTCGTAACACAGCTGGAATTCATGTCCCTTTTACAATTATTTTTCTGCTGTATTTCTTATTCTGCCCATTTGTAGTTTCAGAACTTTCATCAGCTCCGTTCAATCAAAAATAAGCTCGCTGTTCCATTTTTTTTTTTTTTTTTTTTTTTTTTTTTATTATTTTGTTTTTCAAATTAGTCTTAAATTGAATTAAAGGTTTTCTAGAAAGCCTTGAGTTTGGTTTTCTGAAGGCGCCAGATACCCTGCTATAAAACCTCTCTCTGCATGCCCACACACACACACACACACACACACACACACACACACACGAACACGAGTACATGCACAACACACCACAGCAGTCCCATAAAATCTGCCTCAGTTATTTGTGGTGTGCCATTGGAGGTTAGGTCTTTTCAGTGACACACACTGACATATGACCGTCACTATATGCATATACAAACAGACGTACAAACATCTTCTGACACACACTCACACACACACATGCACGGATAAAACACACATCATACACTACATGAATCATAAAATCCTTCCTGAAAGCTACAGCTATGAGAGGAAGAAAGTGTCTAGCTGAGGAGTCCTATCATTTAAGGAGACAATCTACACGCACACACACACACACACACACACACACACACCATTACATTAAGCTGCACCCAGGAATATTGTTATACCGAAACTCACAAATCTTATCAGCCTAAATCACAAAGTGATGACTTGCCTCATTTGCTCAAATTTAATTTGTGTTCTTGGAATGGACACTGTGTTTTTTTTTCTCCCTGCTTCACATATTCACAGTAACCCATTCCCACCTTACAGCTGCCCAAATGTTTGGCCAAGACCATCCTGTTGTTTCCTTGACTTTATTTAACATTACGCATGGCTAAATGCTTGCATTGTCCTTGTGGCCATTAAAGGAGTATTAGAAAAACAAACAGTCAAGCAAAAAAAAAAAAAAAAAAAAAAAAAAACAGGAATCATGGAAACGGTGAATCAGTATGGCAGACTGACAGGTGGTAGTGAGGTCTATACATAGTGGCCGTTAGTAACCACATGCCCATGAACAGCACAGCCAGTCAGGACTTGCTGGCTGAAGGCCCGGTGCGAGGGACTGGTGTTGATCCAGGTCAGCTGCGAATGCCATGTGACAATGATGGCCAGTCACTTTATGTGTGTGTGAGCCAGAGAAAGAGAGAGAAAGACTGTGTGTGGATGCGCATGAGGGGATCTACCTGTCTATCTGTCGAGAGCGAGAGGGTGTGAGGGTGAAGTCCCCCTGTTGACTCTGGTCTGATGAACAATAAAGACTGAGCCCAGTCTCTTTATCAATGTTTGCCCATATCAAACTATATTAAAACACTGCAGGCAGCCTTAGTGTGTGTGTGCCAGTGAGGCAGTGTGTGTGAGTCTGTGTGTCTGTGTGTGAGCTTGTGTTATGTATTCATAGTTATGTAAATGTAATAAAACACCTGCTTGTGTAACCATCCTCCCTTTACATCGGCATGTCAGCAGCAAGAGTATCCCTCTCTTCCTAATCAGAATGTAATAGGCAGGGTGTGGCAGTGTAAAGGATACACCTTCCCTTTTTAACTGGCCTAAATTCCCTCTGTCCACACATAAACACACACACACACACACACACACATAGACACACACGCGCGCACACACTCCTCCTGCTGTCTGTCTGAGCTATGAGTAATGGCCGGATATCTCACATGGCCCTTGACCTGTGAACTCTTTTCTCCCAGAACTTGACTCTACTCTAGGGCCCACACTGGAGAAGACTGCAAAGTGTGTGTGTTTATACTGTATGTGTGTCTGTTTTCTGTGTGCACAAAAAATGTTGATAGCTATGTGTGTGTTTGGACCTCTGCACTATATGTGCGCGTGGATGCATATGCTCGTCCGTGTGCGCACGCATCTGGAACGTATTCCCACTTCCCCACCGTTTATGGTACAGCCGTCTCCTGCAGGGTGCATGGACATCTATGGAGCTCCCGTTCCCTGGCTTTCGGCGTTTAAGAGCCCCGGAAGAGAGGCCCCGCGCAGGAGAGCAGCCGCTCAGGTTCTGCCCCCACAGACGCACCCATTAACAGGCTTGCTGGCCGGGGTCGTGGCCCTATTTACCGGCTTGAATGGCTGGCAAGGGAGAAACTTGAGAGGAAGGAGCTTTGGGGTTGCCAGGTTAGATTCCGGTCACCCTGCTTCCCTCTTTTTCAGCGCAGGTGTGCATAACTCGGGGTCAGATGTAAAGTGGCCGGTTGGCAAAGTGGGTCAGCTTGTCACTAAGATGATAAGTGCTGCCTCTTTTTTATTGACTCTAAGAGTACATACAGTACTTAACGCCGCCAAGCAGTAAACAATGGAGCAACAGCCCATTTTCCATAATGAGCCCTCACTGCACCACATAAATGATTTAAGCACATGAATATAAAGGGAACATACATGGCCCCCGAAAAAGCCGCAAAGCTGTTTGTAGCTGTGTCAAAATACTTGTTAGCACACAGTGAAAGGCTTTAAGGCACTTGTAATGTGGCGTAAACACCATAAGTCTTCGGTAATGGTTGCCATGGGAAAATTTGAAGGAACCGTGGGTATGACATACTGGAGAGAGGCCTAGAATAGATACAGCCTGTAAATCAAAGTGTTTAGCTTAACAGCAAGCATTAAGTCTAACATAACATAAAATAACACTGCATGTTATTTCCTGTAGGTTTCTATATATTACTGATCTGCGCTGTTCTGTCTGTGTATCCTGCCTGACTCAGTTTTGAAGTGCCGATTTTACCATTTGTGGGGTTTCCGCAGTACAGGAATTTTCCACTGTGGAGTCAAGGCTATTACTATTGTACTTTTACTACAACTGCCAATACTACCTCTACTATCAGTGCTACTACTACCACATAATTAAAGCCTCTCATTGAACGAGACACATTGAATCTGGCCTAATGGTCAGATTTTCTAAAATAGAACAGCTGGCAATTGGCACAATGAATGAAACGCGTCAAAAGCAACTGCCTTACCGAACTTATTTTGTGTCAGTTTTGTGCTTTAAAGAGCTTGTGACTAGTGCTTGTGTAGTGCTGGTGATAGCAAATGTCTCACCTGTTCTATTTCATGTAATTGGGAACCTTTATTTTTTTCCACTGACTTTTCATGTGGATTCATAGCTAGGTTTCCTTCTGCGAGGATAAAAGAATCAATTAAATGCCTGTAAATGAGAATAATTGTTCTGAAATAAAGTAACTACCTTTTGGGAAAAAAAGGATCCTGCTCCTATAAATAATAAAGAAAAACTAAGACAATCTTGTTTTATAAAACTGATGATCTCTGTCTCTGTCTGATATTAAATGATGAACTTTTAATGAAATTTTAGACTTTTTGTCAAAGCCAGCCATCCTGACCACACTACCACAGTACACTGCTGGCTATCTGTTTCCAAACAACCTGCATCCTGGGCACAGCTCCGAGGTTTGAG
Organism: Myripristis murdjan; assembly: GCF_902150065.1. NCBI lineage: Eukaryota > Metazoa > Chordata > Actinopteri > Holocentriformes > Holocentridae > Myripristis > Myripristis murdjan. The sequence continues at coordinate 11,451,765 of NC_043994.1, read as the reverse complement.
GTGCGTCTTGGTTCTATTTCCAGCTTACTGACTCAATTTCTAGCCGTGGCCTTAGCGGAACTCAAAATAACCCCTTGGGCAAGTTGAGTGCTAAATGCAAAGCTTTGTCTTGTCAACAGCGTTGTTTGTTTGGACCGTTTCTCCGGATTTGCCTCATTAAACTTTAACGCCAGCAGTGAGGGGAAGGCGGGTGTCTGCCAGGGAAGGGCAGAGCAAGCCAAGTCGCGTCTGTGAGCTGAGCTGCAGTCAATTATTTAAGTGCATCTGAATTGCAAATTGCTTCCCTCAACCCCAATTACCCATGTTTTAACCTTTGAGTCTCATATGTTGATTAATTATCCTACATCAGAAAGGGATTTTAGTAAATGACTGAGGAGGACTTCATGTAACTTGTTTCTTTTGTATATATTCTATTATATAAACAATGTAACATGACATATTCCACTATTTGATGTCTTAGGCTGGCCTCAGTTGGCCCTCAACCCCAGAACAACATCAGCACACTGAGATGTGTCAGCTATAGCAGGAAAAAAAAAATTGCCACAGCCATACCGGGCTCAATCTCCTCACGGTCCTTTGGGAATTTGGGAAATGGATATTAGATCAGGATTGAATTATTATTATGAGCGGGGAGGCTGCTTGGATTCTGACTTTTGAGCAAGTCATATAAGTCAAATGAGTCACAGACCAAATCAAAGTGTGACTCACTTATGAGGCAGCAAATATAATGTGTTTCTTCTGAGACAGATGCTGGCGCTGGTATTTCAGCAGAAAGGCAACCCCTCTGTTCTTTTCGCTTTGCAGGGCCACAGCTTATTACAGCGTTATGAGTTGAGGAATCCCTGGAGAGAGCAGAATAAATACGAGTGCCCAGCCAGTTTTGTGTAATCCTGAAATGTAAAGACAGTATTTTGTCATGGAGTGGTATCCTGGGTGCCAAGATGCCTCACTGTGTTTGGCACAAGTTAGCCACGAGATGTTTTACAGCAACGTGAGTGGGACATTTTCACAATGACAGACTCACACATTTACACTTTCACACACATGGAGAAACACACATGCTGCTGTACCTTGCAGTGGCCTAGATAGATATAGATAGATAGATAACAATATGCAGAAACACAGAGAAGAAACCCAATACAATGCAGCTAAGGTTAAAAGCCTTGGAGATAGATTGGGTCGAGTGGGATTAGACTGAGATGGGAGTAAACTGAAGGGAGTTAGTGGATGACCTGCCTACCTATTATCATTAAGCAAATTTACAGCGCATTGGAAAAAAGCAGCGCATCAATCACCATTTGTACACATATTCCTCATTCCTAAGGCTCTGGTGTTATTTCAGGGTTTTTTTTTTTCCACTTCATTCCTTAGCACCAGTCCTCCCATCTGTGTGAATGCACCTGTGCGTGCCCTACTCGAGTGACAGAGTGGGAGTGTAAAGTGAAAAGGATTTTATTATGACAGATCTGAAGGAATTCATAACCATCTCACACTATAGTGCCAGCGGGGTGGCTGTTTTTTCAACCTTTCTTTATCAAGAGCGGACTGACGGTGAATGAGTGCTCTTTTCCAGCAACAGTTTGCCTCATATTCACACCTGGGAGCTGAGAGCTGGAAGCTGCTATTGTACACACACAGTCTACTACTGTCAGCCACTGAGAAGCTCCACAGTAGCACACCAACGTAAAGTGATAAATCAGAATATTTCCATAACGTAAACAGCAATTTTCTATTGCTGATTGATAAAGCATGACAGTGATTCAACCTGTAGCAACACACATCTTCTTCAGCTTATTTAAAACCTGTACAGCCGCTTCCATGTTTGTTTCCAGTGTAGATCGCACTTGTTTTATATATGAAATGACAGATTTACACCGTGAGAAGATACTTTATGACAGCGCTGAAAATACAGGAAAGTGTCTCGTTACTTGTGCAAGACCAAGGACTGAGAGTGCAAACGCCATCAGGGCACCCTCTTGAAACTTTTTCGCGGCGGGTTATCACGCAGCCGGTCCTTGTGGTGTCCCCTCTGTAATCTGAAGAAACCCTAAAGTTTCCATGAAGGCCTGTGACTCACGGAGTGCACGGTGGGTTAAAGATGGGAATGAGCAGGAACATGTACACTATGCGTGGGCGGGAGCAGGTGTTACTGTGAGTGCTATCAGATGGTTTATGGGGTGCTAACTCCCACTCCCATCCACTTCAGAGGATTACAGCAATGAAATCAAAAATGTTTGTGTGCGTGCATCAGAAAAAAGGTCAGGCTCTCCTTGCTTTTAATCTGCTCTCCAGGTCATGATAAAAAAAACACATTACACAGACTTTTCCTCACTTTCTCTTTCACTGTCCATCCCATGTTTTGTTGTTACTCCCAACTCCACTTCGAAGAAAACGCCATTCATAATCCTGTAGACGAATGCACAGTGCAACCTGTGTTCAGACAGAAATGTTGATTTTCCCAATAAATAGATAAGCTTTATTATATTTATTATATCCCTAAGCTCACCTAGCTTGACAGACTGGTGTTGCACCAGGATCTGTGTATTGCTTCTTGAGGAGAAAAAGTAAAGTTTCAGTCATAAGCTGTTTATTTCATTTTGTTGAACTCTGACCGAAAATGATGATGTGTTCAATTTAAGATGATTGTGTGCACATTAAATTTTGAATGTGATCAGAATAGCGCACTGTTATGCCTCTGCTTACTGGAAAGATGGATGTCTCATGAGAAACTACTGTGGAACTGAAGCTAATGAAACAAATGTTTACCAGGAAGCAGTGATGGGACTTCTGCTCCCTATCCATTTGTTGAGGGTGGCAGATACAAATAGACGTGCTGCTGCTCTGGATACTATCTAGTGGTCAGATAAAGTCACATACTGCATGTTTAAACACAACATGTTCCTATTTAAAGAGTTGAAATTTAAAAACTCCTATCCAGCGATGAATGGAAGTTCACAGTCTGAGCGAGCTTTTCTCCTCAGCTGCTCTTGAGGGCGTGGCCGGCTTTGCTATGACACAAGTGTTGAGTTGCTCTGTTTCCAGCAGGATGGCGCACGCATACAAAGATTATCTGACGGCATGATAAATCGGCAGAGATATAATTACTTTTGCTGTAAGACTGATGATGAGTAATCACTTACAGGCTGTTATTTCCCCCTGGTTCACTGTGAGCCCGTAGCTATGCGCTCTATGAACAACTCTCTGCTGGCTGACACACAGCACACGCAGGATGCATGCCGCCAGCTGCACCAAGGCTTTGGACACCACACACACACACACACACACACAACGTGAGATATGACGAAGGTAAGCCAGTATATACACACAGTAGATACAAAAGGAGGCGTGGTTGCAGATACACCCATGCACGTAGAAGTAAAGTAGAAGTTACACACACTTGGCAAGGGACGATCACACACACAGAAAAGGATGATTACTCAGCGGATTGCTGTGTACAATAACCTGTGATGTGCCTTTTTCTGACAGCTCCTTTTATGAAATGAAAGCGCTTTTCTCCTCCGTGACACACACTCACTCACACACACTCACACACACACAAAAGAAGCCATACAAAACGCGAATACAAACACACGCCTGTCAGCCAAGTCACTCAGCCTTCAGTCCAAGGCGGTTAATGTCCATCTAAGTCAACACGTTCCATTTTCTTAATGAAGTGAGCATTAAAGAAAACAGTGTGAGAGACAGAGGAGGCTGAAGGAGACATTCAGCAGGGAGCGTCTCCCTCCTCTGGCCAGCTGGCCTCCCTCGCTCTCGGGAGCTCACGTTCATTCGTCAACATGCTAATTAACTAATTCATCTGCATATACACAAACGATCATTCTGACAAAGCGCTTTCTCATCAAAAATCTGCAACCTCCTCCTCATCACAACGTACAATGTATACTATTCTGTTTTTTCACTATTGTCCCACTCTACAAAGTTTGGCATGGGACTCCTTCATATACGATATCTGAGACACTCTTCCTTTCCTTTCCTGCTGGACAAGCCAGAGTACAGGTCTGTTAGCCTCCAGCCTCCACACATGTTGCGGGATGTTGCACAAAAACCACTTGACTCCATTTTTGGCTTCCTTTTCCTTCTTGAGTTGTAAGTTCGTGGCCCCGCTTCTCTAAGCTCTGAGCTCTTAGCTGTCCCTCATGTGTCACCTGATCCCACCTGCAAGTGCAAGTCAGAAGCTCTTCTGTTCAACACTGAAACTTGACTGGCTTTCAAGCACTTTGGTCACATCAGGTAACCAGAGCAACCTGATGAAAAAAGGCTGTTAGCTACGCGATTACAAAAAGCAAGTATTTAAGACTTGCTTTTTTCTAATCTTGTTGACATTTTCAATCCATTTTTGTTATGAAATGTCACAACTTGGGAACTCAGGTATCACTGATGTTTCCCAGTTTTCCCCTAGAAATTACAAGTCAACGGGGTCTTCACCTGCCTTTTAATTTGTAAATATTTCTTAATACAGTTTTATCAGTGAGCTCTTGGAACCATTTGTTTCTTGACCACAGAAAACCGTTCACCACATCAAGAGTGTTTTCAAAAATACATGAGCGGTGACAGAAAAAAAATCCTCTTGATTAATGAAAAGTGGGAGTTATGTTACTACACACCTCCATAAGGTCAAAGTCTTGACACATTACTGTAATGGTGTGTGTGTGTGTGTGTGTGTGTGTGTGTGTGTGTGTGTGTCAGCACATACTTTCTGAGGTGCTGACAGTGCCTTTTGCCTGTCTGTGTGTCTAGTCAGTGAGGGGTCTTATGATGCCGATACGGTTACACACACTGGTCATTTAATTCTCCCACAGTCCCTGGGAACCACACACACACACACACACACACACACACACACACACACACACACACACACACACACACAGGCGGAAAACACGGCCACTGCAACAAGTGAAAATAATATATGCACACAGCCAGACTCAGGTACACACAGCATGTCCATACGAACAGACACACACACACACACACACACACACACACACACACACACACATATGCACAGAATGAAGGTCAAAGGTCACGGCTGAACTCTGACATCGCCTGTTCATGTCCATAATGACAAGGTTAAAATCATCTATAATCCCGTGCGGGATTGGGAGGGCTTAGTGAGGCAGGAGATGGGCCATCATGGGAATTCAACCCCCACTCTTCTCCTTTCCTCTCCCTCCATCCATCTCTTTATTTCTCTTCATCCATTAATGCAGGGATGCAGGGCCCGTAGCCAAGCATGCTTACTTATTATTTAGCTATTAAAGTACTATTAAATAATATATGACCTCTATCTCCCCCTGCGTAGATCACATCATAATTCATTTACACTATTTCCCTAAAACATGAAGCACACCACTTCCTGTGCAGCGAGAGGATTTCCCACCATTGGCTGTTCCCAACCACATGGACTCCTATGGGCAAAACCAGGAAGTCATGCATGGCTGACGGGCTGTTTTCTGCTTTCACAACGGCTTTTCATATCATTTAGACTGACAACAGGGCAATATTTTTTCTCATGAAAAAATACGCACAATATAAAATTGAGCGTTGATTGAAACGAGGACCCGTTAGACTATGAACGACCTCAAATGGTACAGAAATCAAGCAAGTATCAGATATGCAGATATAAACTATTTTTTCTCCAAATCTCACCTGATCAGCTCTGACCTGCCGTTGCGCGTGTGTGTGTGTGTGTGTGTAAAGTGTGTGATGCCATATGACAGGTAATGTCCTGGGGCCAAAAAAGGATTAGGTCTCCTCATTCCTGTGCTATCAGCCTCCTGCACCACACCACTCAGACCGCTAAACCCAGCCCATTCACACACTAATCCTGTCCGTGAGACCTGCTCCGACTCCGTGTGTGTGTGTGAGTGTGTGTGTGTGTGTGTGTGTGTGTGTGTGTTTAAGACAACGTGTGTGAATGCATTTTATCCCCACTGAGGCACATAATACCTCTAATAGTGACCGCGGTGTCATTAACATTAGACGATCAGTGAACAAGTAGTACGTGTCGAAATCCATCTCTTTTCATTCTGTCTCATTTCTTTCTCACTTTGTCTTGACTTTACTGCATGTCCTCTTTAACTTCTTCCCCGTCTCTGTCTCTCCATTTCTGTATTTGTCCTCTTTCTCTGCCTCATCTCTCTCTTCTCTCATAATAATTCTATTTTTCTTTCCTTTTCTCTATCACTATTTTTCTGTCTCTCCATCTACCTTGACCTTGCTGACATTTCATCTCTCGTTGGTGACAGGCTAACAACTCCATTATCTCTGTTTTGGCACTGTTTGTGTGTGTGTGTGTGTGTGTGTGTGTGTGACTTTGTCTGTTTGTTTAGCTGTTAGCGTTGAAGACAAATACACAAAGGGTCATATGACCAAGCTGCTATTTCCAGTGCTGGCTTCTGCCCTGCACACACACACACACACACACACACACACACACACACACACACACACACACACACACTCTCTCTCTCTCTCATTGAAAAAATGTTGAAAGAAGCTTCACTTGAATGCCTATTCATTTTGGATGACTATTTGCCATTTGGATTGTTCAGCTCATTTTTTTCTTAATAAAATAATATTTAAATATTTAAATTTTGTTCCAAATTATCCCCTCAAATAATAAGAATGATAACACAAAATTTAAAAAAAAAAATTGACTGCTATTTTAACAATACTGAATAAAAATTGAACTGATTAAAATTTTATTTCCTTGGACATTTCAAAATGCAAATGCATGTATCCTTGGAGCCTAGCATACCATCTTACATCAGAACACCCAATACAAAACTATCATATCATGTAACATAATAAAACACAGACAACATGCTGTACTGCTGCAGCTAACATGTTTCCTTTACTGTGCAGCGTGTCCTCTGTGAACATTTCTGAAAACCTTCCCCCTCTCATAATTCCATATCACACTACAATACCCACAATTCCCAAATCTCTGTGCCAGTCCAGGGATCAGACAGACAGCTAGGCAGTTAGTTTGAAGAGCTGTAAAAACCTAGTAAAAGAAATTTACAAGCCTTTGAGAATTTTTATACACTTCAGACCACATTCAGTTTCCACTGTTAAAATCCATGTGGGTGGAAGAGAAGAGAAGAGAAGAGAAGAGAAGAGAAGAGAAGAGAAGAGAAGAGAAGAGAAGAGAAGAGAAGAGAAGAGAAGAGAAGAGAAAAAGAGGAGAGAAGAGAAGAAAAGAAGAGTAGAGAAAAAGAGAAGAGGGGAGAAGAGAAAAAAGAGAAGAGGAGAGAAGAGGGGAGAAAAAGAGAGAAGAGGGGAGAAGAGAAGAGAAGAAAAGAAAAGAGAAGAGAAGAGGAGAGAAAAAGAGAGAAGAGGGGAGAAAAGAAGAGATGAAAAGAGAAGAGACGAGGGGAGAAAAAGAGAGAAGGGGAGAAGAGAAGAGAAGAAAAGAAGAGAAGAGGGGAGAAAAGAAGAGAAGAAAAGAGAAGAGGGGACAAAAAGAGAGAAGAGGGGAAAAGAGAAGAGAAGAGAGGGGGTAAAGGGATAATGCCTAAGCTCCTGCAGGCAGGAATGACGCACAGCCATACATCTACCAACACACAGGCAACGCATGAACGCGTGCACACAACGACACAAACACACGTGCGTCATCCAGGTGGAAAGGAGAGAATAGTATCCTTCCCTCTCTCACTCCCTCTCTCTCTCTCTCTCTCTCTCTCTCTCTCTCTACGCAGGCATGGACTCTCAGCCAGCAGCGGCGTATCGATCAATAGCCCGGCAGCTTCATATAGTGCAGATGAAAAGAGCTGGTGGAGAGAAACCCATGGAGACAGGGCGACTATTTCTGGATGCCATATCAGTCAACTCCCCCCTGACTGCAATATTAAAGGGAGGCAGGCAACCTGAGCATGAAATATGTACAGCATCATTAGTAGTGACCGACTGAATGGAGAGAAAGGGGGAGAGAAATGGAGAAAAGAGTAAGAGAAAGATGAGAAAAGACTGAAATTGAAAAACAGTCCCATTTCTCTGTGCTGGCCCTTTTCAGCTAATATTGCTATTTTACTACATACATGTTTTTTTTTTTTCATTTATACATTAAAAATGAAGAAAACTAATATAAGTTGACATCATTGTATTTATTCTATTTATTCCAGTGATTGTAGCTCGGTCTCATGGAATTTCTTGAGATGAACAGGTAAGTAAGAAGCGCAACAAGTTTTATTTCCGTGAAACGATTATATGGAAGAAATAAGATGACAAACAGTAAGTGCAGTTACCCAGGTTCAGTTCACAAACCAGCTTTAATTTACCTTTAATTTTTGAGTTTTCTTATTTAACCATCATTAAAACCTTCAATGTTTTAGTCATAAGAAGCCAAAGTTGTTTGACTAGTCTAAATCTAAATGTTAGCTAACCTTTTCACAAGACAAATATCTCAAAATAGTGCAGCCAATTCATGCTATTATCACATAATCCCTTCACTATGAAAGAATGTACAGCATTTATAACAACATTTAGTGTGAGTTTTGACTCATTTCACACAATTTTGAAAATCTCGACTTCCAATTGAAAAAAAAAAAACAGAATGGGGATTCATTCTACACCCTCATTGTGAAAGCTTTAACCTTTTCTGTTGTAAATATTTGGCATCCGGTTGCTCTTTCCCGGGACAAATCCTCCCCCACACAGACAATGATGCATTTTTTGTTTCCGGCAGCACCGTGAGTGGTTTGTTTGGAGTAAACAAAATAACTGGGTATGTTTTTATGAGAAATTCAAACTATGTCTGCAGAAAATCATGCCACAGTACTGCACACACTGTTTGATTGACAGGTGGTCTCTGGACGGTGCAGTGCAGAAACACCACAGTGATGATCACAGAGCTCCACAAAGATAGGGGAAAAAACAAAGAAAAAACCAAACCAAACCTTGTGGATGACCACCATAAAATCCATACCCAGTGTCCCGTCCCCGGGCCACCAGTCTAACTGTTGGAGCTGCCCTTTAACAGCTCATTTCAAACAGTCCTTTTTATTATTTGTGAAAGCTCGCATTGATTTGGTACCTGGAGCATCGGTGAGACCTTTTCATGCAGACACACACTCTAACCTTCAGATACACTTGACCCCAGAGGAAATTACACGGAGACACACAGGGACACAAACAGCAGCTTGATGCTTAAAAACAGACAGGCGGCATTAGACTCACTTTGCTGATAAATTCTGCCCCACACTGAGCGGAGTATCGACTTCAGCGTCATGCATGATAGACATGATGTCGTTAATTTTTTTTTTAGATCAATTAAATGGCAGATCAATACCACAGTGTTTGCCTGTGAATATCTCCTCATGTAAATTGATTCCTATGTGACTATTTTTTGTCAAATACCATAAGTGTGCATGAATTGGTATTAGTATTAGTGTCATTCTGTCTTTCAGTGGAGTTTTAGTGTGTCAAGGTCTAAATTATGGGCTCTCCAACACTTTCCAACGAATCTGAAAACACTGACGAAAACATTTACCATGTGCAACTTTATTACGAAGCATCAAACGCCAACATCAGCCACTACCATGCAAATACCCACCGACAGGTTCCTCAGTAGATAGATGGATGGATGAAAAAAAATCTGAAATGAGATCCCATACTACATTAGATCAATAAACTCTATTAGACAGTTCAAACAGGCCTATAAACCTTATCTGATGGAGGGACACACCTGTAGCTGCTGATTTCAGCTCACTCACCTGTAGCTGCTGATTTCAGCTCACTCACACTCCCTCCTCTCCCCTATAGTGACTTTGAAGCTGTTGTTTGGTGTTTTGTTATTGTGATTGTTTCTATAATTAGTATTATTACTATTTTGCCCTGTGATGTGACTTTGTCTTTTATGTGCTGCAGAACAGGAACCCATTTTTAGGCCAGTATTAAACTGTAACACCTGTAATGTCACTTTTAATTCTTTTCCTGTGTAATAAAAATTAAATTGAGCAAATTAAAAATGAAATATGCAGACATACTAGGGAGACGGTGACATTTGTTAACACACAGCCAGAGCTGGTTCAGCGGCAGTGTAATGCAGCTGAACCGAGAACACTAAATTCACAGAAAGTAATATCTAGACTAATTGGATTGAGGCAGAGCGGTGTGAATGTCTGCTGCGTCAGTATTGTGAAGAGATGATGCAAATGAAGTCGTCATTTCACTGTTACTGGTAATGGATTGGGCTTTGGGTGAAGTCTATGCAAACAACTGGGATGGGTAACATCTTTCAGAGAGACGCCTCAGCTTCTGCAGCTAGCTGCTGTCAGATGTCAGCCTGCTGTAGTAAAAACTGACTTTGTTCAAATCCAATGTTATTTTCTGGGCAATACCTGAAAACAATACAGAGGTGAAGATACTTGAAATGCAACTTAAATAATAACGTTTCACATTTGATATCCTGTAATCCTCTTTGCAGTTTTGTTAAGACTACCAGATGGGAAAATATATCTGTTTGTTTGGACTGGTATCCAGTGATGGCTCTAAGGGACTTAAATGGAACCCAGTTAAAAAAAAAAAAAAAATCTTATTTACAATTATTCTTGAGCAGTTTCTTCATCATGCACTAAGACGTTGAGCTCCTGAGAGTCACTAACTGTAAGGAGCTGAACTTCATTTTCTTCAGTAATCCACTTCAGCAGGGCTGGGAAAGCTTTAGCTCCTCTTATAGGGTAACAATATTGTCTGGACCCTGATAAGACCACCCAAACAGTCCAGCAAAGTGACAATATGTAGGAAATGAAAGAGCTGTGGGTCTGATGCTGCATTTGAGGCGTCCCGGGAACTGGGAGAAGTCCCACGTCCCATTAGGAAAAGTGCTCTCTGACACCATTCCCACTGAGGACTCCCTCTGGGGAGCTCGGGTGATCTCTGAACCTCCAGCTCACAACAGCGTATGATTTCAAAGTAAGATCCTGGCTACAACAACAACAAAAGCCTCTGTCAGGTGAAAACTGGAAACAAACACAAAAAGCGCTGCAACAATATGGCAGCTGATGAATTCCTAACTAACATTGCTGCTAAAAACCTCCACATTGGGTGCTTGGAGTGGTAGAGTTAATGTGAGAAAATTGACACCCCCGCCAGCTGAAGACAGCACAGCTCCATAAAGACGATAAACGCATTGTGCTGATATGGCATTAGACTGGTAAAATAATTCTCAGCAAAATAGTGGATTTACACAAAAATAATAACGTGCTAACAGTTACTACAGTTTGTTTAGGCTGGCGGAGGACAGCAGATGCAGTTGCAGAGTCAATCAAATGGGCGGGAGGGATAAAAACTGCAGGTTGTGTTCTGATTGGATCACTCCACTCAACCAGCAAACGGAAAAATCAACTGATAGGCTCCTCTCTGCGTAGAAAGGACTTCAGATTCTCGTGATTTCAGGAATTTTTTTTTTAATTTATTTTTTTTTTTTACAACCAATACCTGTTTAATAATAAATCCGCATGTTAGAAACTGAGATTCTGTTTATACAGTGCACAATAAGCTTTGCTTGCCAACAGTTAACTAGCAAGTCAACCAGCCCCTGGAGCACAGATGTGTACTAATACTACTAACACTCCTTGGACCACTGTTACTGTTTCAAGCTGTCCATTTTACTACCTGCACCCAGCGTGCAGCAGCTGATGGCTGGATGCTGGAGATCCAGCCAAACCCACAGACAGAGCATAAAATGCCTGCACACTAACAATCATGCAGTTTTCATCCTCACAGCTGAGTCGAGTTCATTACAGCTTACCTACTGAGCGAGGCAGATTGCCTTCATGTGTGTGAGTGTGTTTTAGGGCTGCATGATTGTAGCTAAAACGACAGTCCTTACTGTTCTGCCAAAAACTGTTAACGCCTGTGCCAGTATTCAATGAATACAAATTGTGGGTGGCTTGATGACTGTTTATAATAATTGAGAAAGGTGATTGTGTTCAATTCTGTGCCAAACTGTGAACCTGTGACACGAGAGCGGTGTTCCCCCGTGCAACAGCAGATGTGAAATGTGTAATTAACATTTAAACAAGGGACTGCGAAGGTCAGAGAGAGAAAATCAGCAGGAGATGATGAGTCTGGGTTTCATTTAATGACTGACAGGAGAACACGAGCACACACACACACACACACACACACACACACCTTAGCCGCCACACTAACGTAAGCCTGATTCTACCTCCAACAGCCCAAATCCAAGCCTAACAAAGTGAAAATAATAATCTACAGCATTTCCATGAAAGCAAAACAATCCACTTTGTGCCCCTTTTTTCTTTCTGACTAAATCTACATTGATTTACTAAATTTACACCCAGCCGATGAAATCTTTTATGTTTTCAGTTGTCAACAGTCGTAAATCTTACTCTGAAAATAGGGCTTCACAATATGATAAAAAAAAAAATTGTGATGAATTTTACAGATACTGCAATTGCGATATGATTCACAGATGCAATAGGAATGATAATTTTTGTAAAATTATTTAAATCTTGACAATATGATTTTTGCGGAGGTCTCCATCAAACAAACATGTTTTCTTATACATGGAAAACACGATTTGTAGACCAAAGCATCTCTAATACTTCATTTAAATCTGTTTATAGTCACACATTTCACCTTGATCAAATAATGGCAGTGAGATATTGCGTGTGGCCATGTTTGTGCTTTCGATAACATCTCGATGTATTGTTCAGCCCTACCTGAAAAAATAGTAACAAAAAAATGTGTGTATGTGTGTGTGTGTGCGTGTGTGCGTGTGTGTGTGTGTGTGTGTGTGTGTGTGTGGGCAGGGGGATTTTCAAATGGGAAAAAATCCTTGAATGAAAAAATGTAAGAAGAAAATGAACAGAGACACCATCGGCTGCAGGCCAATATTTTGCACAGCATATCAGTACCAGTCAACACGCACGCAGCACACTGGCCCATTTATTTCCATTTTTTTCCTCTTCCATTATCCACAGCAAAGATCAGGGTGAGACTGAAAACATCTGACAGACGGAACAAGAGACAGAAGTCACTTTCTCATTTAACTACAAATTACCTATCATTTACAAATTAAATGACTTGTAATAGTCTCAGTCGCTTCCTGTCTGTGTCTCTGCTTGCTATGGCTGTGTATGTGTGTGTGTGTGTGTGTGTGTGTGTGTGTGTGTGTGAGATGGGTGTGCATGTGTACATGAGCATGCATATGTGTATGTATGTATACTATGCTCACAAGTGTGTATGTGCATGCTTTTGTGAGGAGAGACACAGAGAGAACAAGACACAGAATATGAGAATATTTGTTAGGAGACAAAACGGGAGGAAGTGTAACCCAATAAGCTGAGCAGTTAGAGGGAACAAATCGACTCGGCCACAGTCCCAAACACAGTTAGTCCTCTTATTGGATCTGCACATCCCCCGGCTCTCTACCTGCAGTGTTGCTGTACGCGCTGTGTGCTGTGTAATGGATTGGAAAATAAAAGGAGAACAAGAGGATGGCTCTGTATTGGCAATAGTCCTCCGTGCAGCGTCCTGGATGCTATATTTGGGCTCAAGCTGGACGCGCTCAACATGGCTGTGAGCAGCTCTCGTTGGCTATAGCTGCTCACGATGTCCCAAACTTGCCTTTCAATATCAAGAGCGACAAGACAAAATCAGCTATTTGAAGATATACTGTGAGTAAGACACAAGTGATCTCTGTGTGGCTGTAGTGTTTTTGGCAGCAGTGCTCCCGGCACACAGGAGGAATGAAATCTCTGCTTAAGCGCTTGAACACGAGAGGCCGTGTGTTTCAGTAAATAACATCTCGCCTGTGATTTGGTTGCAGGCAATGACACAGGGGCCTTAAGTGTTTTATTGTTTTTATACAACAGATACAATTTTGCAGCCACAATATTGTTTGGATCTAAAATTCGTTCAACTCATCTTCTGTGATGCTACACAAGGAGCGGTTTAATTGGTAATTTCATGTTTGCTTTGTCTATTTTTTTTTTCCTTCTTCAGACTCATTTTCCAAAGCAGAAGTTATATTTGGGAATGCATCCATGGTTAGCAGCACAGAGAGTGTTGTTTCAGTTCGCTGTTGTCACTTGTTAGTTAGTTTAACAGAAGCAGAGTCGCCTGTGGCTGAAAGGTTATCAGCTGTTAATTTGACAGCTGTTGTAGCAGGATAATGCAGATAAAGTGATGCAGCTCCTGTCATGTTGTAGTAAATATAGATCCAATGCACACGGCTCTTGACCAATCAACAGAAACCTCTGTTGTATAAAGTGAAGTGATGACATCTTCAATTGTCATAATGGCAAAAATTCAGAAGGCCCAGGTTGAAAGAATTATCCTTGCTCAAGCTTCATTAATGGCCGCATACATCAGATCACTTCAACTTGGGAATTTCTGTCGGATAAAACTGGCGAAGGAAAGCTAAACTGGTGTGTGATGACTGGTAATGTACTATAGCTGAGCCTAATCTCGGATTTCCCTGTGGACGAGCCAAAAGCGACATTTCCTATGAGGATCAATAGAAAATCACATTTTTATTATTATTTAAGCCCTGGAAAATACAGCATTTAGCTGGTTGTATCTATGCTGTCTCTGGTATTAGACACTATAATGGCAACAAAGGGATGGTCAACAGTGACACAATAGATTACATTTTATTTAAAGATAAATTGTTACTTACATATGGTGCATTATGTGTTGTATAAGATTGAAAAAAAAAAATGTTATCATTCAGAATTGCCTATGGTTACATGCAAGAATAATTTTGATGGTTTTGCGAAAATCTCCAAAATCTAACATCAACAAAATTAATTTGCTCACTCTCTCAATGAGGACAAACATAAATGCATGTGGAATTAAAGCGATGCATCTGTTTAAAAGGTGCTAAGTGCAGAATTTTGTTTCACGGATTGAATATGTTTCTCTTGAACCCTGTTGCTTTTTGAAGGGTAAGAATAATTATAAGAGCAGCTGTAAGTGTTGAAATTGATGAAACAGCTTCCCACCAACTCTGGCCTGTGTCACGTGATGTAAAACACAGCGCCTTTTGTGATGGGCTCATTTGTGGACAGTAATTACGTTAATGCATCAAAAAGCGTGGCGTAGTGATTTATTGATGTTAAAAACCATTCCGCACGTCACACTCGCGTACATGCACGCCCTCATCACAACAGATAATTATATGTAATTTGTTTCTAATGTGGGGACGTATCCTGATGGCACACCCAGCCTCTGAAGAAGGCCATCACGGCTCAAACGACGTCCAATAAATAGTTTATTTTTGTGCAGCGTGTTGTGCCTTACACTCCTCTCCTATACATAGCCTCTGTCGTAGCCACTGGACCCAGAAGCAATTTCAGAATGTGTGAAAACAGTGTGTTAGCCAAAGTCCCTATAGCAGTCAGATAGTGGACGAACCAGGGATTAAGGTGTTCACAAACTTTTTTTTTTTCCTCAGCTCAGGGCTCAGACGAGGGAATCCGGTGTTATGAACTGAGAAATGACTCTCACACCTCAGTGGCTTTCTCCTTATGGCTCAGACAATCAAACACACACACACACACCCACACACACACACACACACACACAAACACACATACGCACACATACTTCATACAGTGCATATCATACATGTTACATATAAAACATGAGCACACACGTACAATATGCACCTATACAGACGAGAATGCACACATGTACAAAACACACATACACACATTCATTGAGATGCACACACTGAATGTGCGCAGAGTCAGACCCCAACACACACACACACAAACAGGCACTTAAACTCACACACATAAACACATAGACTCTCTCTCTCTCTCTCTCTCTCTCTCTCTCTCTCTTTCTCTCCCACTCACTCTCTCTCTCTCTCTCTCTCTCTCTCACACACACACACACCTAAACTTTGTCATGTACAGTTTCTGCTCTCACTGCCACTGTTGGAATATATAAGATCATTATTGGTCTTTTTTTTTTTTTTTTTTTTTTTTTTAATGCAAATAGGATATTGTATGATTGATCGATACTAGACTGGCTGGTCTTTGTCCTGAATTGACTTGAAGGCAGTCCACCATAAATATGTTTTATGAGTTTTTAATGTTTCTTACTGTATTTAAGAGGCTTTTCAACCCTGCCAAGAATGAAAGTCAAGCGGAAACACTGAATAATTGTGGGCACTTTTTTTTTTTTTGTCATGAAACTGCGCAGTTTTAAAGATGCTGAATATCGTTACAATAAATTGGCTATTGGCAGCTCTGGTCCAAAAATATGTGTATCATTATGACCACTCAGAAAAACAAATTGATCCAACTATAGCCCTTTTTTGTGTGAATTTGACTATTCTCATGTCTCGTTTTGCATTTTTTTTTTTAATGTATTTTTAAATTGAATTGTTGTGGGGTCACTGTAAATACATAACGGAAAAGTACCTCCTCAACCCTGACACATAAAAGATGTTAAGCTAATTTCCCGCACTGTTTCCATAAGCTTTTAACTTAGCGAATCCATAAAAAAGGTTAAAATGTGGACATTATGACGTATTTTTTAAATTTTATTATACAGTGTCTCTTGCAGTGCTTGCAAAATCCTTGCTGTTGCGACAATCAGCTGCTGAATGAAAATGGAGGAAAAAATGACCAGCAATTCTGTGAATACACTCTGCAAAAGCAAAAAAGAAAACACACACACACACACACACACACACACACATTCATACACAGGCAGGTGCTGTAGCAGTACAAGGTTATGAAAGTGCTGGTGATTGACACAGCAGCCGGTGTTGTTATTATTATATACGTCTGGTGAAAGCTGTGGAGGAGCAGCATGGATCAAACTATGGAGAAATTAATTCACTCACACCTATAGACTAAATCCACTTTCCAATATTACAGGGATTCAGTGGGCGAGCTCCGGTGAGCGGTGGGAATAACACCTTGATATAAACAACACAGAGCTGCGTGTCGAGCTACAGGGGCGGTAGCCACTTCATTTCCCACGGAGCTGTGCTATTGATAAACGGTGTGTCGGAAAAAAAGTCCAGGTGTAATGAAAGGTGAAGATACAGTAATTAAACACTGCTCACCCACCCACCTTGGCTTTTTTTTTTTTTTTTTTTTTTTTTTTCTAAATCAATGAGACACAACCTTTTTGAGCTCATTTGCATCTTGGTTACAAATTCAGAGAGTGGCGTCACCGTGATGGAAGTTACATGTAAACAGAGTGGATAACAGGATCATGACACAAATCAAAACCTTAAAAAGGAAATGTATCTCGTCTAAGAGGGTCAAAAGTCTCCTGTTATGTATTCGTACACCTTTCTGGTAAAACATGTCCTCCTATGCTGTATCTCCAATTTATCCCTGTACAGCCGCTTTAAACTGCTTTTGTGTTTGCTGGTTCCTCCCATCTATCAACCCATCAACAACCCACAGTTGTGCTAAGCCAGGCTGCTCCGCTCGGACACGGATCAGCACATTTCCAGTCAGAAATCATCTGCACTCTGAAGTGATTTCATATCTAATTGCTTTTATTGACTTGGCAGCCCTGTATCGGTGGCCGCACTTATCCGCTTACCCAGCAAAAGCGGACATAAAAGTGATGAAAGGAGAGGGGGGAAAAAGGGATAGATAGATTGGTCGGTGGCATCAGCACTGTTGGTGGTCGACGGTGTGATTTGGAGGTGGAGGGGAATGGTTCGGCTCCCTGCACTGGTTCACTGTAAATGCTCGTTCTTCTGTGCTGCCGTTTCCAAAATATTTCACCACAGTCCTGCTTTTGATCATGTCTTGAGAAAGGTGTTGGCCACATGTGCATAGGGATTACCATATCTATAAAGCTTTATAGGTTCATTTGCACAACCATATGTTAGTAATGAAGTCTCTAAATTAATAAGTACATTTGATGAATTGCAATCAATTAACTGTAATATCAAGCAACCACATAAAATTATAGGAGACGTGTAAAGTTGAACATTATGAGGTTTTGTGCATTGTAAATGTGTACAGTTGCTACTTACAAAAATACAATGCATTCTTAAAACTAAGAAAAAATGCATTCATTTACACAGGGCCCTTGTCTCCCAATTGGTTTGTGCATTGATCTGTCGGTTTGTTGTGTGTTCATATACATATGCATACACAGATCTCACCTTACCGGCACAACGGTAATCAATTGAGTCCCCCACCTCCTCCACCACCACCCCTTTTCAAATTAGGAGGGAATTGTTGTTTTGAAGGGGCTGGACATCACCGTGGAAACAGCACGGTAACAGGAATGCTTCAATTTGTGCGAGAGGGAGAGTGGACACTCTTTTCAGTCTGGCTACCAATAACCTGAGTCACTCGTTTATAATACACCTGTTTTACATTGTCTGAGAGAGAGCAGGCACTGATGGTCCCTGCATTGTCAATGTAATAATGTTTAGTAATGTTAATGTCAAAACTGATACCTCAGTGTTTACATTTCCCCAAATGAGCAACAATTTTTGAGCGTCTCTTGTTGCTGTTACTTAGGAAGTAACAATATTGCATCATTATAACTAGTAATAAGCATGTGTTGTTTAAGACATAGGGTTTCCCAAACTCGACATGGATGTGCTGTAAATGGCACATCCTTCTCTTCGAGGGTGGGACACAAGTTGAAGAGGAGAATATGTGTCCAACAAACCCCCAAAACCCCAAAAGCAACCCCCCTCCACCCCATTTACCCCCTATCCATGTGGACGTTTTGATCTCTTCCACTCATCTACTTCCAATTAGAGAATGGGATTATGGGCCAGCTGCATTACTGAATGGGGGTGTTTTTGTTTTGCTTTGTAGTATTAGCCTCACTGCTTTTCTTAATTATGAATAATAAAAGTGATTCATAATGGAAAAAGCATTCCACACTTCACACGCACACACTGTAACACAGCGTGCGCGTGCACACACACACACAAACACACACTCACACATACACAGTGGCTGCCAGAGACTGCCAGAGTTAAAAGGATATTTTTTGGCCACCAAACACTTATTCAGCAATTATTTCAAGTTCTCTGGAATAAAAATGTTTTTCTTATTTCTGTTAATGCTCACCAACACTTTTGTCATTGTTCTGTTCTTCAGACTCTGTGGTATGAGGACATTGAGAAACTCACTATAAAACCACACACACACAGTGCGGTGCCGCCCACTGTGTCGCAAGCAGACACACACACACACACACACACACACACACACACACACAAACACACACACACACACACACACACACACACACACACACACAAACGTACATGCAGACAGACTCTTATGCAAGCAAGCACACACACACACACACACACACACACACACAGACAGATTGGGAGCTGCACGGAGCCGCATCACTGGATGTGGAAACATCTGTGTGACTGCTGTGGTAACAGTTATGGTGAGACATCCACTTACATATTTTTCATATGAATGTAACAAGAATCAGAGAGCACTGTGGACACTGATAGGTTAAGGAAACATATGTCAGACTGAGAAGGAGAACATGATGGACTGCCGCAGCGCTGCCTGCTGCACCTGTAACTTCGCTCTTTCAGTATCTCCACTCAATTTCTCTGTCTACCTCCATTTCTTTGCCTTTCTGCTCAAGTGCAAACACCGGTCCTGCAGCTTAGCTGGTTACATTTACATGCGCACAGTAATGCAATAAAGGACTACCAATTAAGACAATGGAGTGCTCTCAGTTGACCCTGTGGTACACTGTTGCTGGCTTGATGAATTTGTAAGACTGACTGAATTTAGTAACCAGCCTGGTAATTTTGTTTCTTAAAAACAACCAGTGACAAATCAGATTCTTTCGAGAATGTAGGGAATTACGTTAGGGCCTGCATCTATTAGCTGCTTCTTTACTTGCAGAAAAGCACTGATATGCCTTTTCCACCAACAAAAAAAAAATGAATTGGTCTTTGCATTTCAACCAAATATAGACTGTTTCCTGAGCAGGAAATTTGGTTCTCAGCTGGCGCAAGAAGATAGTAGTTCTCAAGTGTGAACCAAGAGGAACCCTATCAGGCTCAGATTATGTAGGTTAATTATTATGATCATGTTGGTCTGAGGGGTCGGCCTCTGTGCTGCAGTTGACAGCAGGCAGGGTCATCACGACAACATGGTCATGTGCAGCCAGAGTAATAAATTTTGTTGTGCACGCCCACCATCGATGATGCAAAGGTTCCAATCCCATAACTGGTCGAAATGCAGGTCCGATACAGCTTTTCAATGTCTAGGCGGCATTTATCAGCTGCTACATTATCAAAGGCTGTTCCATTTGGTAGCATCCTTCAAATACAGCTGAAAAATGCACTGTGCAAGGACGAATTGCATGTCTATATCCCACAACCCTGTGCATGCAGAGGAAAGGGAAGTCAGTTCATTCTCCCTCCACAAAGCCCTAAAAGTGGATGAGGCACAAGAGCATCTCCTCCATCGTGCTGCAGGTATCAGAGTGTCACATCAACACTGACATTTACAGTGATGTACGCCACACACACGTTTAGTGTTGGTCGACCGTTTCCAAGGAGAAGCTTTTGTAACTCCCGCAGTGCAATGCTACCAAAGACCGGACCTTTCTTGACTGCAGCCTAAACCATGAGAAACAGCTGATGTCACCCAGTTTAAAGGTCCCACCTCCTCTACTGTGAGAAAAGTGACATCAACAAGTGCAGTGACAGTCAGAAACATTGAGCTCAGCTGAACTTAAAGCACTCCGAGGTGGCCACATGAAAACACAGGAGCGCTGTGAAAAAAATGAAGAAAAGGTGCTGGTGCTCAGAGGCAGCTGCGAGCCATTGAACACAGCTGAAAGAGAATGCTGATGCTCAGGAAAACATGCCAAGTGGACACAGGCACTTAATGTATTAACTCTCAAACCATTTGGCATAGCTCATGTCGATTTCTGCTGCATGCTTGTCTAATCCAAAGATGACCTGATAAGCATAGAGCTTCCCAGCGCCCTGCCACATTAAGCAACGTCTGTAGGAGAGTTATTCAAGGATGCAAATAAGCATATGACATCATCTAGTGACTTATTGCAGATTTTTGAAGAGCCAGTAGCTGCTTTCCTTGACAGCATCCCAGTATGCTATAACATGGCCCTCTCAAAAGAACTGAACGGCCACGGTTCATTTCTGTACAGTTTTTAACTGAGAAATCATGCTGGTGGTTTGTATCTGGTTAACCGTCACTGTCTTGTTATAAACACATCTGATATGCTCAGTGCCTGAAATCCCCAGTAGTAGAGGCTAGTTGCATAACATAAACATTAGTTACTTAACATTGCTTTGCTGGGTTTTGTTTGTTGGGTTGTTGTTGTTTTTTTAACTGACACATTCATTTAGAAATGCATGTGTTTAAATGTAGGATTTTATATACAGTATATTTTTATCATAGTAGTAATGCAGGTGTGTATCTATATATTTTTTTCTGCCTAGTAACTGGCTGCAACAAATTATTGATACTGAACCTCTGGTATTATGTTTTCTCCTCAGACTGTTCATAAGGTGCAGCTTTCTTGTTGAGGTTGCACAAGACTACAATCTGAAGAAGAAGGAAAAAAAAGCTACTGAAAATCCTGTCTGCTCCTAGCTTTCTGCTGATATGCTTTGGGCAGGAGTGGTTGGCTCCATTTTGCAGTTAATCCATTATAGCACGCACTCAGGTCACTTTGCGCAGTCTAATCTGTCTGGGTTTTAAAGAGGACCGAAAGAAGAGAGAAGGAGAGATTAGAGGGTCACCTCTAATGCCGCCGGCTCACCTGAATGAGCACAAAATGAAGAGATGGAGGAGAGAGCGGTGAGAGAAGTTCAGGAGAGGAAAGAAGAGATGGTGGGAAGAGAGGAAAGAAAGAGAGAGTAACTACCTTAAAGTACCATGCCAGTGACTCTGAATGTACAATTTACCCACATTTTACCTTGCTACAAACCGTTTTGGAAATCATTCAGAGGCACTTAAGATTTCCAAACATATAATCAAAATCCCTTGATTTTTAAAAATTTAAAAAGTTTCGGTTCAAACACCCAATTTGTAATGTTCTGCTTCTGCTGCTAACAATGTCAAGACCATTCATAAACCACAGAGCTGATAATTTGCAAACATTTCCCTGTGAATATTTTCCAGCGGACAGACCATTTCCCTCCGCCCAATTTCAAGTCATCAAAACACAACAGCGCTGCCACTTTTAGGAAAACTAATGTGGGCTTTATTACGGTGATGGAATGAAGAAAGTTTGAAGTCACTGAAAGTTCATTTTTATATCGTAGAAATGAAAGGAAACCCACAGTTGGATAAAAGGTAGGAAAAATGAAACTGGAGTTCTAGAATATGGCACATTTTGGAAGTGCATACATCTTGTAGATATTAGGCCACAGATGCAGAATCACTGGTATGGTCCTTTAAGAGGACGAGGGTCAGCAGCACCAGATTTCTCATGTCAAAGTCATGCCGCAGCAACAAATAAACCAAACATGGCCTGAAGTAGCCTCTCATCACAGATCTGGATTGTACTTCACGGTGCACCCACTCGCTCGGAACCCAAAAGGAATCAGTCAGTCAGTGTCCATATCTGCCCCGGCTGGAGCCAGGCCAGGTCTGGAGCAGATCTTGCGCTTAGTGCCTGTCCCCTAATGTCTTTAATGTGGCTGAGAGGTTTTTCCAGAGCCCGCTCTTGATGCGCCATTTACCTCAGACTCCTAAGCCATAATGTACACACCGTCCTGTCCTGAACGTGTCATCTTCCCCTCCTCCACCGCTCCGTTCTTTACTTAACAAGGTCAGGAGGCAGAGGAGCGAGAAGACGTTTGTCACTCGGCTGTCGCGGGTCGGGAGGCTGCGCGCTCTCTCAGGGCTCGCGTGTGTGAGCTTGTGTGTGTCGGTATGT
The DNA here is from genome assembly GCF_902150065.1 of Myripristis murdjan. NCBI lineage: Eukaryota > Metazoa > Chordata > Actinopteri > Holocentriformes > Holocentridae > Myripristis > Myripristis murdjan. The sequence goes on along the minus strand of NC_043994.1, from coordinate 11,428,866 downwards.
GTGTATGTGGCTGGGTCTGAAATATCAAATGGAGCTTTATTTGTTACATGGTGTCATGACTCACTGTGTGTGCGTATGTGTGTGTGTGCGTGTGTGTGTGTGAACTCGTGAGAGGAGACGAATGGAAAATGTATTGTGGTTGGGAGCTAAGGATGAGCTCATTTGGTACTGAAGATCTTTTTGTGTGCATGTGCCTGCTAAAGTGTGTGTTTGTGAATGTGTGAGTGTCTTTTTCGTGTTGTGGTGTGTGTTTACCTGTGAGTGCTCATGCTTGCTCATGTTCACACACGGGTCAGCAACAGGGTGAACGAGCCCTGTCTCTGTGTGTGTGCGTGTGTGTCATGGCTTTCTGCAGGCGAGTGCATTAGATATGAGGACACTCTAGCTGTGGAGGACGCCTGAATAAAACTTCTACATAAATCGCTCATAAAAGAAGGCTTAATTTTCCAAAAAGGGCCTGACAATGAAGGGTTTTTACGTCTCTTAGTGAAGTGCCAGGAACAATAATTCCTTTTCGAAAACCCAAAACTGAGCCCAAACAAACATAAATCATCCCGGTTATATTAGCCCAGTTTCCACACCACTCTTCCTCTGCTGATACAAAGCAGCGGTAGTTGATGATTGTTTTTGGTTTAAATGTTCCTACCTGTTTTGGTTCCAGTTTCAGTTTCAGAAGGCACTTTTTGCCACCTTGATCTGGTTTCAGGGGCATTTCGGACAAGTTTATACGACTATGTTGGAAAATCAACACAATTTGTACCACATAGATTTGTTTTAACTTTTTTTTTTTTTTTTCCCCACAGCTGGAAACTGGCGACAGGCCTCACAAAAGAAGACATTGCCATTTTCCCCATCTCTGGCCCTAACCAGTCCATCTTCCGCTCGCCATTGTGGAGCTTTTCATTTTTTGTTGACGCAGTGGTTTGTGCATAGCGTCGGTATTTTGCTCTGCCGGCTGCGTGGTGCCAACATTTGTTACTGCTTCAGACTCGCCTTTCTGATCGAAAACCACTCGGTTTTCTCACCCGCTGCACTGGAAAGATTCCTCTGGTCACAGGCTGCCACAAATCACCTACGGTGGCTGACGTGGGACACTAATCACATTCATATGTCACTGTTTGACAACTCAATGAGCAAAAAAGGCACTAATAGAACATGAGAACATGAAGACATTAACAGGAGATCCAGCCGTCCCTTGGGGTCAAACACTGTCTGTGGCAATCAAAATATGGCACTATACACTGGAAATCTACATCTAAGAAAAAAAAAAAAAAAAACATTACATTTTACATTTATATTGGTACAAAAATTAAACTAAATCATAATGACATTGTGCTGTAATATGAAGGAAAAATTGGAAAATATTTTGTAACACTGTAACAGTATATAACAATATTTTGCACACGACATTGCAGTTTGTAAAAATGGAATAAAATAGTAATAATAATAACAATAATAATAATAATGATAAATCAAATGGCAGCAGGCCATTTGTTAGCTTACTCATGTTTCATTTCATAGGCAATTTATGAATTTTCAAGGAGAACTTAGAACCCGGGCACTTAATGTCTGCCCTCGGTCTCTATCCTGCTAATTTCACAGATACTTTTATCCAAAAAAAAAACAAAAAAAAAAAAAACCTAGATGAACTATGATGGAATCTAACCTTGGCAATGCAAAGCTGCACAGGCAACCCAACCTGGTAGTATTATCCTAGTATCGTAGTATTAGTGCTATCCTACACCAGCTGAGATACACAGGCATGCAGATGGCAGAGACTCTAGGAGGTATGTGTGTGTGTGTGTGTGTGTGTGTGTGTGTGTGTGTGTGTGTGTGTGTTTAAGGCTGAAAACAGTCTTAAGTATTAACTCACCTTCTGTAGAAGGAGTGAGAGGGCAAAGAGGGAGAAAGGAGAAAGGGAGTAGAGTGTGTTATTGTAGTGTGCATGTGTGCGTGTGTGTGCGTGTGTGCGCGTGTGCATGTGTGTGTGTGTGTGAGAGAGAGAGAGAGAGAGATTTATATAGATTGGCGCTGGGGAGTGAAGTGTGTCATCTTTAGCCTTTGGTCTCCTTATAAACAGCCTCATGCAGAATTGGATGGAGCTGACATTTAACAGTCTACATCAGAGGCTCACAAATATCCGCCTTCCTTGCGCTCTCTCTCTCTCTCTGTCTCTCTCTCACACACACACACACACACACATCGGCATTCTCACTCACATACAGAGACAAAAACAAAGACAGATACTCTCCCTCTCTTTTTATCTCTCTTTCTCTCTCTCACGCACATACACACACACAAACATAAACACACATAACAGTGTCACACACGTACTGTATTGTGCACATGCTTACACACTTCCATGCAAAATCATGTTAAACACTCAACCTATTTCTGTTTTATGTTAAAATGGTATCCTTTCTTTATCTCTTTCTTTCTTTCTTTCTCTCTCTCTCTTACACACACACACACTCACACACACACACGCTCTCCTCCACAGCGAGGTGCGATGTTATCCAAACAGCCAGCTGTCTTGTTGTGTCAGGCTGGTTGCTCTGTTGGCTGCAGGCCTGAGGGAAGGCTTACTTAGAGAAAACAGAGACTCACTCTACATTAGACTGACTCCCGTCAATGGACTGGGCCCAACGCCGACACACACACACACATACACACACACACAGTGAGAGGCACACGGGGCAGAGCAAGTTTCATACATGCATAGAGGCATTCTTTCTCTGATTTGCTCTTTTTAGCTGCCTCTCACACCCCTACACACACAAACACACACACACACACACACAAAAGACAGAAGGGGACTTTTCATGCTGTGTAATGTGAGTCGCTGGGTCCTGGTTAAAGCCCTGGTTGCTACGGGCAATGTCTACTTTAGGGGCGAACTTAATAGCTGGGAGGTTGCCTGCTAAGGACCTCACACACACACACACCATGAAAAATATACACACGTACATTCTTACTACTTCATAAGTATGCAGACACACACACACACACACACACACACACACACACAGAGTAGCAAGACAGAGATGAACAGCTCTTATAAATTGTAGAATATTTGCCGAGGACAAGATAAACAGACACTTGATCAATCTTGTTATTACACACACACACACACACACACACACACACACACATATTTGGCAATCAAACACACACACACAGACACGTACACAGACACAGACACAGACACACACACAGACACACACACAGACACACACACACACACACACACACACACACACACACAGACACACACACACAAATTAGAACAATACATTCTTGGCCAAATTGGATCAGATGCTTGTTCTGCTGTTCCAAATTGTCATAGTACAGCCACACGGGCTGCTCCCTCATCTTCCTCTTCATCATCATCATCATCATCATCATCCTTGTCCGTTTCCTGTCTCGTGTCTCACTCAGTTGTTATTATAATCTTACCCTCCTGAACAATCAGTTAATCAAACTGTTTTCACACGGCACATTGCCTACACTAAATGTCATTCAATGTGCTTAAAAACAAAGAGTGAAAAAAACATAATACTCTCCACCTGTAAGACGGATCATAATATTTAATAAAATTAAGTAAAATGAAATAATATTGTTTATCTGTCCACACAATCATCATGTGCTCCACAATAATTTCCATATGTCCTCCATTAAAAACATTAAGTAATCTATGACCTCCATCGACCTCTATCGATAAACAGCAGGAATCACCGAAACTATCTCCTTCAACACAAATCTCTGGCACAGGCCCAGACCATTTTGTGGAATGGGGCAGTTAAAAATCACACATACTGCCCCTGTAAAACGTAGCAAAGGTAAATCTGCTATCCCTGGTGAATGTTCCCGTCCTCCTCATTGCTAAACGGGAACAAATGGGTCACCTTCCTGTGTTGGCACGGCCCGTTTGGGTCAATCAATATCATTCTGAACATGCTATGAGTTTCCTCCAAGTTTCAGAGACTGAGCGTGTGTGATATCTCATGTGCGACAGATGGACAAACGAACAAACAAAACGGACGGACCCAGAATCCTCCCACTTTGATTTCACTGCGAGTGACAGTCAAGACTCGCAACTTGCTGAACACAGGGCCCCCGGGAACAGATGATAGATGGCACTCGTGTTCCTCGGGGGAACGATATCGCGGGAGGAGCGCGGCCCAGCTCCTGACGGCTTTTCATAACAAATGGAAAAATTTAGTCAGCTTCAATCGGTTTCATTAGGCTCTTGCACATGTGCCTGAGATTCCTCACTCGGAGCACTTCAAAGGGCAGCCACGCTCTGACGCCTCCACAACAAAAGAGCCATCTTTAAAGGGCAATAAGGGAGCATTGATTCACAACAGATCCAGCAACAGAGAGACACACAGAGGGAGAGATGGAAGCCGAGGGGAGAAATCATTTTGATATTTGGAAGACAAACTAACTGGGTTGCTCCCATTGTCTTAATGAGGTTTTGTTTTGATCCACTACTTTTTCTTCTTTTTCACAAACTTCTGACGGTTTCGAAAGCATCTTGTGTTTATGTTCAGTTGAAGGGAGCACAACTTAGTGAACATATCCAATACAAAGAGTCTGGTGGAGGAGAGCGCGTGGCAGAGAAAGCCGACAGATTGACTAAGCTTGACTTCTGCCTTCAGAGGGAAGCTCTTGCTGCTTCTTCCCCTGTCGGAGGAATCGTAATGATTTCGCACCAAAAGCGAAGCCAGCTCACACGCCTACCCGCATAAGCTCTGTGCCACTGAGGAAAAGAGGAAAAGGATGAAATGACAAGGAAACACAACAGAGATACTTTGTAATCAGATTACTGTCATCCTGTTGCGTGTAATCCCTTACTTCCTAACTCTTCCCTCCCTCTCCTGTGCTGTGTCAGGCAGGCTGGAAAGTGACTTTGACGCTCAGCAGTGGACTCTACAGCGCAGGCAAAACAGCAACAGGATAAACTTTTTCAGATTTGCATAGAAGCTACGACGTTGCTCTGTATGTAAAGTTTGATGCCTGCTCCGCTGTCACGAGGGAACCGTGTCTCTCAGATTTCTGTTTCGATGTAACGGCAAAAAAAGCGATGTCCTCTGCATTCTTAAAGCTGCAATTTCATTTCTTTACAGATGGTTGTTGGGGTTGACATGATGTGACACTGAACAGACTGTGCTATTTTCCATTCCATGGCCATCAAAACGACACAATATTTTTTTTTTCCCAATCCAGTCATGGTCAGCTCAGCAGATACAGTAACAGAAAACTCATGTTGCTGATAAATTGAAAAGGAAAAATGGCCACTATGGACAACTGGCAATGTTGCTGCATCAGTTGCAACTCTTAAACATGCCATGGCACTGACCTGTACGTATATACAGATTTTGGTGGTTGTACACTCATCTGAAAGATTTGTTTGTACCTTTTACCTCCATAGTATCACTGGCATATTAACCTGTGCTATGGGGGCATGTGCACTTTGGTTTAATATGCACAATATATACATTATATATACAATATAAATGCATATACAGTAATATAATATGCATATGACCAAACAGTACTATGTCTGAATGGATGTCAATAGAGCAGACAGCGCAGCACCCTAAACAAACTGTATTTTCATGGACAGTGTTCATAAAATAATCAACTGTCTACCTTTCCGCTTATTTCAATATGTTTGTCAATGCCAAATTCATGTTTTTTGAGCGAGCTACAGTGCGTGTACAGCAAATAAAGAAAGACCATTTTTGAGATGAGTGACTCTGACAGTTTGTCGAATGCCAATGACAACTGTTGAAAAACTGGAGAAATACAGGGACGTTGAGGTTTGATCAGCTGAAAATGGTATACGTCCCCTTCGCCAGGCATTATTGATGTTTTCCCCGATGCTTGTGAATAAAAGTGATCAGTCTCCAGATATATTAGACATTCTCTGATGTCATTTCCTGCAGGGTCACAGTTGTCATAACTTGCCTGGAAGGGATACCGTTACTTGAGCATTGTTAAAGAAAATTTTAATAATGATTTTGTACTTTTGTTCGCCTGCCATGAAAAGGTTTTACATGTTTGATTGCCTGTACTGTTAACAGATAAGAATAAAAAACACTGTATTGCTAAAATAGATATAGGGAGAGGCTAGTAGCAGGTGGGTCATGTAGCTAAACCCTACACATACTGCAAAATCCCATGTGCTGTATGTCTATGACAGAAGTGATGGAGCTCCTGACAGGAGGAGGACGAGGGGGGTAGAGATTTTCGATAGCATTTTAGTAATTTCACGGATAAATCACCACTGATTATACCTGCATGTGTGTGTGTGTGTGTATGTCTGTGTTTGTGCACTGTTGCCGGAAAGACTCACATCTCCAAAAGTTCAATGCTTCGGGAATTCATAAAAACAGCGGTAATTTATTTTTAATCTTAACCATGCATTTGTACTCAGTGGGGTTTGAAAGGTTTGAGAGGGTTGTAGAATTTGACTCAGCATGTAATCTCTCAGCTGAAGGTTTCAAATGGGGGAAAAAAAAAAAAAAAAAAAAATCACCAAATGTTACGAGGTTTGCACAGGACAACACCCGCTCACGCTCTGATGTATGTTTGCATCTGTCCGGGTGCTTGAGTGTGTGTCTGTGGGCTTGTCGTAATGTATAACTGTGTGTATGTGTGTGTGTGAAGATTAGAGGGAATACCCATGAGGCAATTAAACAAGACTGCTGTCAGGTATCTCGCTGTAGTAGCAAAGAGTAATATCCCCACTTGGAAAGCCTACAAGCCTTCTCTCTGTCATCTCATTCCTCTCTCCTTCTCTATAGCTCCTGTTCTCTCCCCCGACCTCGCTCTCTCTCTCCCTCTCTAACCACACTCCTCCATCCCTCCCTGATCCTTAGCACTTCACCACTGTTTTCAATTCAGCTCCTTCAAATGCATTCACTGTTGTTTATCTTCTCATGAAATGTAAAATTTCAAAAGGAAACAAAAACCTATTAAGGTGTTCTCACTTTCTCTGAAAAAAAAAAAAAAAAATTACGGGAAGTGATGCTCTTTCATAGCAGTCGGTCTGTAGCTGGGGGAAGTGTGTATGACTAACTGAAATAAATTATTCACAATAGCTGCTGGGCTGGGGTGAGTGTGTTTCTGTGTGTGAGCTATGATACATTTGTGTATTGGGGAGGGTTGCGAGGGGTAGATTAAGCTGCCCGATACTCACACACAAACAGATAACCACAATCACACACACACACACACACACACACACACACACACACACGCACACATACATGTACAAAACCCTGCTGAAATATTCTAACACACAACCCAGATGCCTCTAGATCTCGATTTCCACTCCATATGTCTCTCAAGGTCTGTATCAGAGGATTTCCCATTGGATGAGGAGCAAAGAGAGTGACTCAGGTATGCATGAGGGTGTGTGTAGGTGTGTGTATGTGTGTGTATATGTGTGTAAATATATGTGGTAGGGGGCACTGAGAAGAATGTGCGCGGAGGAAGAGCACACTATGAGGTCATCTGGTGAGTGTGTCTGACAGCAGGCTGTGTTGATGTTGTGCGTGCGTGTGTGTGTGTGTGTATGTGTGTGTGTGTGTGTGTGTGTGCGTGAATACATGCACATGGAGGACAGTGAACGCACAAAATGTGTCACTGGAGAGAACCTATAAAACTGAATGATGAGGGTGAGTGTGTGTATTAGTAAGTGCACAGGCACACACATGTGAGTGTGCATTAGTATGTTTGTGAGCGAGAACAGGAGAGTGTGTTTCTATGTGTGTGTGTGCGTGTGTGTCTACCTCGACCTCGAGCAAGCCTGTAAATGTGGTCATTTGGGTCATATTAGAGGGTTGGAACAAACAACTCATGTAGTCGTATTGGTTGAAGGTCTAAACTGGACTAAAGATTTCACAACATACAATCAAAATCCTTCCATTTTCAAATTTGAATTTTTGGTTGAAACACCCGCGTTCTGATGTTCTGCAGACAGATCATTTTACTGCCCAATTTCAAGTCATCAAAACACAACAGTGCTGCTGCTTTTAGGAAAACCAATGTGGATGACTTTATTATGGCAATGGAATACCAATGTGAAGAAAGTTTGACGTCACTGAAAGTTCATTTTCATGTCGTAGTGGAATGAATGGAAACCGGCGGCTGGAAAAATATGATCCGACTTCTAAAATATGCCTTTCTTTGGGAAAAGATTAGCAGAAATGTGAGGTATAAACATTTTGTTGATATTACACCAAACATGTAAAATCACTGGTATGGTCCTTTAAATGCCACCTGCATTCAGAGAGCTGACAGGGTGATGGTGGTGGTGTGTGGTAGGATCGGAGGGGGGGTGGGGGTTGGGGGGGCACGAGCCCAGCAGCGGTGCGCTCTGTGTGGGCAGCAGGGTCGACGAGCTCAGCCTGTCTCCATCCATCAGCAGCGCAGTCTGCTCTGCAAACTGGCACCTCCGCTGATGTACGAGAGCGCTGCTGGATGACTAATGATAACACACACACACACACACACACACGCACACACACACACACACACACTCTTGCAGATACACTGTAATTGTGTGTATTTGTACTGTCACTGGGGGAAAACCTGCGGAAGATTGCGGAGTGTGGATGAGTGTGTGTAACTTATAAGTGCATGCACACACACTCTCATTCACCCACACACAAACACACACACTCAGGACTCTCACATGGGTGTAAACACACACACACACACTCTCTAATCCTCTGACTTACTCTATTACACACAGAGCTATCAGTGCAGACACACTATTTCACATGTTGTTTTCTTCTCAAAAACACAGTCACCCAGCCACACTTACTCACACACAAACACACACACACACACTCAGACCTGAAAACATGCACTACAGGCACACTCATGCATTCTCTTGCTCACTGTCACTCCTCTCATCTTTCTCCTTCACATTCCCACCTGCCCTCTCTCTCTCTCTCTCTCTCTCTCTCACACACACACACACAAACACACATGCTGTTGCTTTCTTGCACTCACTTTCATTCCTTTTTTCTCTCTCATATGAACAAACACACTCACAGACATGCAAGTCTGCACTCATGCACACTTCGTTGTTCACTCTATGTCACCTGACACACACACACACACACACACACACACACACACAGAAACACACACACAGACGTCCACACACTTCCTGTGTGAACCGCTCTGTTGTCGCAATACATTTGTCACTGCGATCCATTTCCAATCTCATTCCTTCACAGCGGTGAGCTCTGACTGATGAGGGCGGCTGGTCGTCTTCAAGCCCTGCGCTGTTTCAGAGCCGATCTGATCGTTCACCAAATGTGACCGCACTGACTCACGCCAATTAGCTGCTTTCTCGCAGGTTCACAAGTGCAGTCATTCAGGGTGAGAGAGGAGAGAAAATGTGGTGGGTGTAGTGAAAGGGAACACTCATGGAGGATCTTTGCAGAAGTGAGCCCTCGAGGATTTAACTTGTGCTGGAATAATCTAATTGTACTCTCATATAATTTATGGAGGAGAGCGAGGAGATGAGATGATGTAACTATAATATTGATGGGTTGAGTCATGTATGAATTGGTCATTTGAACAATACTTTTAAATTGAACGTCATCGCTACTATGGATTGCCAATCTCCAGTCCACTGGTAAAGAGCTAATATTTTATTTTATTTCCCACAGGGCTCGTGCACATTTTTCTTAATTAATTTCAATGAGCAAACAAACCATTTCCTCAGAGTTACCATTGAAAAGGTGTGTTTTCTACATTGTTGTGAAAGTCAGTCTATTTAAAATACTCTATATGAATGAACACTCTGTGGGACAAGGTAGTAGACATGATGTTTTTTTCATTTTTTCCATTTCAGTCCAAACTGAAATAGCAACATTTGCAGTTGCTTTCACCAAAAACTGTGGCTAATATTTACTCGCAGAGGTAAAATAAGCTGCTTTCAATTTTCTCCACCAGACTGAGAAAAACTGACACAGGAAGACACGCAACAGAAATCCTGAAGCACCACCACAATTGTTCCACTCTGTTATATTTGTGCCTGGTCAATCAACAGAGCCGATGCGACTGCAGATAAAATTCTGTAGCTTTTTCAAAACTTGAATAAAAGTACAGCTTTCCAAAACTTCTCCTGGGCATGGAAATTGTATTTTCAAAGTTATGGACTTTTCCAGATTGTTCATGACCGTGTGAAGCCAATTCTCATTATTTCCATGCACTTTGTCGTTCATTGTTATTCCTACTCTTCCTTTTCCTTTACTTCCCCCTCATCCTTTCTTCCATTTGGACATGAGTGAGAATGTGCCAACCACCAGCTTGGGCACACAAAACCTGTCCAGGGTCTGTGCTGTGTTATAATATCCTGTAAAGTCATCTGACATAAAGCACACACACACACACACACACACACACACACACACACACACACTGCCTTTACCAGGGTACCCACACCATACCTGCTCATGCAAACACCGGAACCCACGATGACAGTATTTATACACACCTAGACACACACACATGCACCCGCTCTCCATCCTATCTAATGGGTTTCTTGTCTTAGTATTTTCCAGCATTTTCCACTGGGTGCCAGCCAACATCCACCTCCCCACCTGAAGGTACCAGTGAACCTAAACACAGAGGCTCTTTTATGTGGTCAGGTGTCTCAAATGTCACCGTGTTCCCAGGAAACAATGTCCAGTCTTTTCCAATCCGTCTGGGTATTCCTACCCAGTGCCCGCTATTAACAGCGTTTTGATCAACTGATTATAACATTTCCACTTTCACGAGGCGTTTCACTGACACACACGTCCTGGGCTCCAGCTTAAATCAGTGCATCTGTTTAATAGTTAAGGGTAGGAAACTATCAGCATGGTTGGGTGAAAACCTTACATCTCCAAAATGTCAGCTTTTTGAGAAACTAAGAAGTGCACTTTTGATTCTGACTTGGCTACTGTGCATTTTTAAGTTTAGTCAGGTGGGTTTGAAAAGGTTTTGCAAAGCCAAAGGGTTGTAAAAATTTGTCAAGCCATTGAATTCCATGTAAATAGTGATATGAGATTTACAAGGTTTGGACATGATAAAAGACAGGTGCCTCAGTCGCGAGATCAATAGCTTTCCACTTTGCTGATCAACCCAAGAGCCAACTGACTGATCAATCAATCATCAATTAGTCCAACAACTGGCCAAGCATGCAGTCCATCAAATGATTGAAATGAAATGGGGCTCACTTCTGTCAATAACGAAGAGTAATCAATGCATCATTTAAACAAACTGATCTCTCTACAGCGTACGAAATCAGAGCCGCAATAAAGTAAAGCCTTTGAAACCCGAGCGAATTCAATCGATTTCTTTCAAAATTTCATCCAAGGTGATGAACAAATTGGCAAGACATGAACTGAAAATTAACAAGAAGCTAGTAAAGCCATCACAGTTCTTGATTTAAGCCTCTTAGCTGGTCTAAAAAAAACAAAAAAAAAAACAAAAAAAAAACCTTAAAACTATTTCTCTTCCTCCTATATCTATACATGAGATGTGATTACTGTGCTGTATACTGTATGTGATGAATGTTTGAATGTTGGTTGTTGTCTGATGGATTGTTATTTATCTATATACGAAATGCCTTGTGACCTGCAGCAAACCAATTTCCCTATGGGGACAAATAAAGTCGACTACTACTAAAGAGTAACAAGAAAATTACCTGAAAAATGAGCAAAAATGAGCTACAATACAACAAGCTACAAAGAAATTAATCAGAAAATCGGCAGACACAAAAAATGACAAGAAAACAATCAGAACCGTAGCCAAAAAAGAACAAAATTTACAAGACAATAAACAGAAAAAAAGTAAAGAAGTCCCAGAAAATAAACCAAAAATTGTAAAATAAATAAATAAATAAGACAACTACATAATTATTATAATCATGTATTTAAATTGAATTACAAGAAAGTAACCATAACTAAATAATAAAACAAACAAACAAACAAACAAACAAATAAATAAGGTTAGTATTGTTCGGAGGCTGAAACAAACCCTTTCAAAATAAAAGCCCGCCTAGAGATTCTTGGAGATACACTTGAATAGAGGGTAGCATGTCTTCACTCTGGAGTGTTTACTCTTTTACTCCTTTTATTCTGCTGCATGCTCAGCTGTATTTCACCATTTTGCTCGGTGACTGATTGGTGATTATTTCGACCAAGGAAGCCCATTGTCTGTAAAGTCCTTTGAGGCATGCTTGTGATGAAGAGCTATAGAAATGGATGAACCTGAGCTGCTTGAACTTGGGTTGGATTTCTTTGGGCAGGTAAGAATGATGTCAGTAAACTAGCAGGACACCTGACAAAGTGGGTCTCAGTCCTCGTCCAGGGGAAGTGCAGGGGCGCTTTGTTAGGAGTGGGGACGTAATCTGAAACTGTGACTTTTGTTTAGCACC
>NC_043994.1:11301412-11411412 GCF_902150065.1 Myripristis murdjan | reverse complement strand
ACTGTGTCTGGTTGTCTGTGTGGGTTAAAACAAAGAGCTCAATTGGCCTCCCCCTTGTTTCAGAGTGCGCTCAACTGGGTAATGGCCCTTCAGAAGGATGCTGTAATAGGTAGGGGGTTAAGATATTTACCTAGGAAATGGGACACCACCTTGTGCGTCAACAGCAGCCATTATCCATGCAGCAGTTCTACGTTCATCAGTACAGAAGTGGGGAAATGAGTCTGGGTAAAGACAGACCAGACAAACCAGCGCCATAATGCTTCATTAGCAGGATCCTGTACTTCTTTAGACTGCATAAAGCACAAAACAGGACAGGATAGTGTTCCTAGCAATCCAAACTGTCCTGCACTGACATCAGAGGACCACTGGATTTAAAATTTCAAATCTTGTTCCTTGGACATGGAAATCCGTCAGCATGCTGGACCGTCACCACATTGCTCATTAACCGACATTGTATCAACATTGTGAGTAGCGATTTTTGAGAAATGCTGGTCATAAAGACCCAATCACATATTTCATTGCATCTACATTAAACTGAAAAATCCAGAGAGATTTTATAATTTTTGCATGGTAATTTGCGAATACATAATACATTCGCACCTTCTTTCCTGGCACTTCTTCTGCATTTTCTTCTGCCCTCCGTTTGTTGTGTGCATTTGGCAACGCTCCATTTGGAGGGCCATTTGGAGGGCTAGATGACCACTACCCCTTGATCCCCAAAAGAAACAGGACACCCTAGGCTATGCAGGAGCACACAATGCAAAGGGGCAGGACCAAGGGGGGAGAAATGTTTGCAATTACCACTTGATCCAGGTTTTAAATGGAAGTGGAAAAATCAAAAAGATAAATAAAGGGAAAAAAAGAAAATGCTTTGTGCTCCTTATCACCGGCTGTGTGTAATTCCGTTGCATAGCAGTGGAAACACTTGAAAACTGTTGTATTCATTGCATGCAACGATGAACAAGAGCATCAGCTAAACGCCTGCATGTAAATAGAAAATGACACTTGAAATGACATGCGCTCACTCAAACCAGTGTTAAGTCACAACCATTCAGTGAGTGAATGCTAAGCAGCACTAGCAATACACAGAGCCTGTCTAATATGTATGTGAGTGTGTGTGTGTGTGTGTGTGTGCATGACACAACAATACACACACTCACTCAGTTATGTTTTTAGCCTTTGAGGTGAGATGTGTCTTTGCTCTCTGAGTTTTATCCTTTAACACGCGCAGCTAAACTAAACTACACTTAAACAGGCTAAGTGTGGGAGGCTGCGGACATGAGCAGATGTAAGGACTTAACCCCGGTGACCTCAGCTGTCCCGCCTGAGCAAATAAAACGTCAACATCCGGCTTCACAGCCCTTCCACTGACAGCTCCACTTCCTCCTTCTCACAGCAGTCCTCTTCCAAAAAGACTCTGACGCAAAAAACAATGGTAAAGGGATGTGGCGTTTCATCATTCCAATCATGCTGAAATTGCTGGGAGTGCTGCTGTACATGTGCATGTGAAAGAGAGACACACATACAAAGACACTTAAATACAGTATATGCATGCATGTATACACAGATACATAGACAGAGATGGGGAGAGAAAGAGAGAGACAGTGTGTTGTGTGTTGGAATGATCACAACTGATCCTGCACTTCCATAAAATACCAGCTACCTGTGCATTACTTAACATTTCAAGCAGGCTAATAGTCTTGTAAGTAAATGTCAGTGCTCTCTTTTGCTGACAAACACAATAATGATTCAGCCTATAGTCAGCTCAGGTAGGACGTTGCTTAGGAAAATCTACTGTATACAAGAAGCGATGAGTTTTATGTTTCAGGGTTAGGCTGTTTGCAATAATCAGAAGAAGAAGTGGGTAGTTAGCATGAGCAGTGATAGCAACCATGGCTGGAGAGGCAAAGAAAACAGTGCCACCTACAGAAACTCAAACTCCATGAGCAGAAAATCCAAGGAAAAAGACGGCAGAGTACTGTGCTTGATTGACAGCTGATCTCCGGGCAGCGCAGTGCAGAAACACCACAGTAATGAGAGCTTAGCACCAAACATGGAGACTAAATAAAAGCTTAAAAAACAAGGATCTTGAGGATTACAATCACCAATCAATCATTCATTAAGGTGTGGACAAAAGCAGGAAAACAGCTGTATTACTGCTATGGATAAACATAGTTTCAGGCTTAAGTGTGTGTCAGGGTTACAAGCAGAGACACCCTCAAGACAAAAACAGTGCCAGACAACAGGACAATAAATCTCATTAGCATTGCTAGGTTTTGACTGAGCACAAGCAAAGAATGTTTATCCATAAATGTTTGCTATAATTGGCAAATTAGTAAACTGAGACTGTATGAAGGAAGGGGAAACTGGATGTTGGTTTTCATAAAGCAAATAAAATATGAAATTTTAGCTTGAATGGGGCTATTTCACACTTGAAAACCAAGCTGTGGTCAGCTGAAGGCTGTTTCTAATTTTTTTTTACTCAAATATATCAGCTTTCAAAGTCTCTTTCCGTGACTTTTCCCAGACATAAAACCACTGCTGTAAGGTTTTCAAAATCATGCAAGAGAGTAGTCATTATAATAAGATTTACGCCTTTCAGATGATGGATTAACTACTCTGAAATCCCCCAGATCCACTGGACAGGCTGTTTAAAGTATGTGTCATTAAATATAAATGTAATTCTTTTAAGGCCTTTTAAAGACAAATTTTAACAAAATTTTAGACAAACTGTCTTCATGTTCAAACAGGCATCACAGCTAAGAAAAAAAGTATTATATATGTTGTCAGAGATCAGGTCAGAGGTCAGTTTTAGGGAGAAATATGGTTGGTTATTAGATATATCATTGCATGAACTGTTGTCACAGTTTCCTTTAGGTTAGATAGGAAATTTCTACTGTAATAACTGGATGACTTTTTCGGTGAAACTTGGGGCAGGTAGGTACAAGAGTTATATTTGGCTTATCTCTACAGGTCAGTATGAAGTGAGGTGGGTCATTCTCCCAAAAGATAAGTGCAGTAGGTCAGTATAAAGGCAGGAATAGCTTCGGTAGACTGAGAGCTTTAGGACAGCCTAAATGTTGCAGAATAATGCAGAAGAATAAGAAATTGAATCCTCCCGAGTTTCTTAATTATACATACAGGTGTTGCAATGGCAATAAAACAGTGTGCATTTGAAAGAGTCAAGACTCACACACAGAGCCACACACACCTGTAACCTATGTTTCACATCATTCATATCATTCCTTTGTAATCTATTCTAGGTTCTGTGCCTTCATCATTTTCTGGACACTGTTCCTTGCAGCAACAGGTGATCACAATTCACAAGATACTTTTACTGATATAAATAGATGGAGAGGTAAATATAAAGATGAAAAATTAAGATAATCACTAATATATTCCTTCTCCCATAAAAGCTCCTATGCCTAATTGCATAACATCAATTAGGACCACTTCAGCTGTTTGCTGTGAACTGATCTCATAAGTTCAGCCTTCAAAGATGAGAACAGCTGATCTGCAAATGAAACAGTTGCTGAGTTTCGGCGGGTTTACCCTCCCTACATCCCTGAGGTTGCAGTACTCACACAAAAGCGTGGTAGACGAACGCCCACTCCCTGGGTCTCTCCAGCACGTTGTACAGGTAATTCTGCAGGCGGCGGTACCGCGCGTTCCTGCGGCCGCTTTGCGCGCTGTAGGTCAGCGGCTTCCCCAGCAGGCTGAGCCGGGCGCCCTGCTTCCTCCGCTCCGCTCCCACCGCACCTGCCGCCGCGGGAGAGAGCAGCCCGTCTCCGACTCGCACCGCGTTGTTCATCGTCTTCCGCCCAGACTCCACATCTTTCAGTCCGTAGTCCTGCGCCCGGCGCCCCGGTGAGCTCTTCAGCCAGAGTCCGGTGCCGCCGCTCTCGTCGCCGGTGTGACTGCGGGGCATGGCATCACCAGCGCCGCCGGGGAGTGCGCTGGCAGACCGGCGGACATTCACATGTGCTCTTGCGCTAAAGTGTGCTTGGTTACCCCAACTTGCCCGACTAGACCAATAAAACAAACCGGAGAGGAGAAAGCTTGACAGTATATCTAGTCTGCTCTCAGCTTATCATCCTGTGGCTGACTAGATTCAGAGTCCGGTTTGGACACTTTGGCCATCTGCGCCAGGCTGGGGAAGAGTTGGGTTATGAAGGAGTGGATCCATCGAGACATTTGGCGAGGGGAGGGCACTCCCACCCTCCCTTTCTTCCCCCACTCACACACTCTCACTCCCTGTCTTCCCTCTCTCTGTCAAAGTGTGCGGCGGTGGAGCTTGTCCGGTGCCGCTCCACAAGTGTCCTTATGGTTCCTTTTTACGCATCATGCAGGGAAAGATTAATCGCCACCGGTGCGGCACATTTTACTGTACATTATCCTGAAAATATAGGAAACATAACCTTGATGTGGACATCTTCAGCTGTGGTGCCGGTCTGTCAGCTTCAGTCCAAGATTAAAAACTGCAAACGGGTCAGACGCACCACCGAAGCAGGTTTTACGCAGGCAAGGAAAAAGCCAGATGCTCATGCAACTGAATCCTGGTTTTCTTCCAGAAAATAAATCAAACATATGTTTCATCTGTCTTCCACACTAGTAGCCAAATTATGCTCGAAATAGTCTCATCAGTTGTGTGCACTGGTGTGAACTGAGGTAACTGGGAACACAGCTGTTAGTAGGTCATAAACAGCACTCCGAGTTGGATTCATATCCCAAGAATAAACTATTAACTTTAGTTTTAGTGACTTAAGGAACAGAACAAGATGCGTACGACATGAATTTATCACATGATGGGGTCTCAGCCCGCTGGCAAAACAGACTACCGGTCACATTTCGTTTCCTTTCTAGTTCTATGTCTAGTTCTATGTTGTTAAATGGCAATCCAGTTAATTTTGTTTAAGCGACCCAATCACTACTCTTCTGAGCAACCACGTGATCTGTACAAACGCAGACACACGGGGAACGATCTTGTGCACAAGAGAGTGCATTTAACCGTTACAAAGATCAGTTTTTCCTCCAAGAAGCTATATGCAGCCTGGGCCTAATTGCCTGTAAATGCAGCATCCACATTCAGACGCTAATCACCGTGATTTCCATAGCTAAGAAAAATTAATTGGCATGAAAGGAGTGAAGTTAAATTGTGCGGATGAATTTGAGGAGAGAGACCAAATCATTCGGATCATTCAGTTTGAATGACCATAGAATCAGCTGAGAATGACAATATGATACGCTGTGTCTAATAGTAGTCTCCTTTAGTGCTGCTACGATGAAAGCATCCTATTAAGGAGAAGTGTAACTAATATCAGTTTCAGAAATGACGTTACAGGCCTAACTTACTCATAGAAAATATGTCGTTATCTGTCACTCTGTATAAACACGAAGCTTCAGGCTGATTTATTAAAAATGGGATTATCCCTATTCCCAAAATAGTTTTCTGCATAAGCAATCAACGTTCTTCCCGCTGAAACTGGTTTAGATATTGCACTAAAGTTAACATTTTTTTTTTTTTTTATGTGGGAAATACTCGTCTGAGGGTAGACATCAACGCTGTTTGGTTTCTTGATGATTCAAGAGAAAGCTTCTGAAAAATCCTGATTTGGGATTCGGAAAGAGGGCAGTGTCAAGTTTGAGACTGTACTTAAATTAAATGTAATCATTTATTGTTCCTAGCTACAAATAAGTAATCGCTTTACCTTTAGGAAAAATGAATTAGGCTACTTGAGTAACGAATCCATCACCGTCCTGCACGTCAGCCAAGTTTATAGCAAGCAGGGAAGAAGCTGGGAGATAGATTTCCCTGTTGTGTTTAAAGCCTGACATCTAGTGGTCAGAAAATGGTATTGCAGGGCTATGTGATTCCATGAAGCTGTTCTCTCCTAGTTATTCTTAAATTTTCGAGCGTTTTTAACAAAGTGATTAACACGAGACACAAGACACAAAACAAATAAAAGCAAGGATAACAACAATCAAGACATGAGAACAATTACAACTCTAACTTAAAGCATCCTGATCTTACAAGTTACGCATATTTTCCCAGAGGAGCAAGATCCTGTATTCCTCTGGTATTTTGTAGGTATGCAACATTTTCAGGGTTACAGCCCCGATATTCAGCTTTTATTAACTGATTAAAGGGACGTTTGGTTTTGACCTGTATGAGTTGTTTAGTATGAGCTCAAATGGCGAGAAAAGTAAGAGTTGGGCTTTTTTAAAAAAAAAAAAAAAAAAATACTGCAAGTTATTTGGGATTTATTTTATGTTTATATTGACTTAAAAAAGTTTATTGCAAACAGTCCCACAGGGGCAGCGATGCACCTTTTGCACTCTGCAAATGTGTGCGTTTTCAAATGCGTTTCAGCCTCTGCATGGACAGCATTTTCACACAAATCTTCATTACAACAAATACGATTTATTGGTTGTAATGATCAGTTCGTATTTATATCCAAGACATTGCTATAACTCATTTTCCTGGGGAAACGACCCCATTGAAGATCAATCAATGTTTCTTGTAATCCAATACTAATTGGTTCATTGGTAATCTAGTCCTAATTAGCAGCACTTCAGCACCACGGACAGAGATAACCAAAGGTCACCGTGCCAGTGTGATAGAGAGAGGCAAAGAGAGAGAGAGAGAGAGAGAGAGAGAGAGAGAGAGAGAGAGAGAGAGAGAGAGAGAGAGAGAGAGAGAGAGAGAGAGAGAGAGCGCACTGGGTGGGATTAGGCCGTGTTGGAGGTTGGACGGGATTAGAGCGCAGCGCAGCGACATTCCCAGTCCAGGCTGTGTGCCCTGCTATGGGTTTCTGACTGAACTGAGCAATACCTTGGATATACGCACATCCTACCTGTTGTGGACATCTGGGGGTTCAAACACCGGCCCGGGAACAATGGCGGACGTCCCGCAGATAATCAAAATCGGGATTTCCCTGAAGATGCTTCCCAATAACAGCTCGGTGCACTTCAAGTCCGACGGGAACCGGTTCGACCAGACCCGGACCATCAAACTGCTGACGGGCTCCAAGTATAAAATCGAGGTGGTTGTCAAGCCCGGAGCGGTCGAAGCCACGTAGGTAGCCCTCCGATCTTCATTCTAGTCGTGGATTATCTTGACCTAGCCCTAACAACCCTTAGGGAAACAGAGTAATCCTATAAGAAATTTTAGGACAGTGCAGCCGTCATACAGCAAGAGCATTCCCGCAAGAGGCTGTTGGAACATGAAGGGGAGATTGTGGTGATGCCACAGGAAATCAAAATACCATAAAGGTCTCTGTAAATTTGCCACTGAGTGCCACAGACACATTTTAGGTCTCCAGGAAACACTCAGCCCAATGCGCTAAATGAACTCAATTCAATTCAGCAGAACGACATCGGATATTATGGGGATTTTTTTTAGGAAAACATGGAGATTATGTTGTTTGTCATCCCTGACGGAAAATTACTGTTATATCCCCATAAAATCCCTTTGCATGGAGACTTACAGTGCGACAGTTGTGTGCCTGTGGCCGTGAATGGCGTGTTTATCGTGACTGCATGTTATAAGGCATTGTCTGATGTCCTAAGGATCACTACACGCGTGGCATATAGCCCCATATAACGGTGTTAATGGGGCACATAGCCTTTAAAACTAACATCATCCTGTTTTGTTGTGGGATAATTATATGCCTATTTCGATTAAAGATATTTGCTTTACAAAATCAAGGCAATTGTTTCTCTGCAACGTGTCCACATTCTAGTTTATTTACACATTTTTGCATCAGGTTGCAATGACGGCGGCCAAATTTATTGGAGTGACAGTGAATTGGGCAAACAATGAAACAGGAAATCAAATAGTGAAATAGACAAAATAAGAGGTTCATTCCTCGTATGCGGGGAGGCTGCGACCTTAAGAGGTTTCATAAGGAGAGGCGCAACAGAAGGCAAGTCCAGATTTCAAGGCTGCCTTCAAGTGCTGTCAGAAATACCGCAATTACCTGACCGTGCACGATCGATTCAAGGGGTAAATAGGACTGGAAAGTGGGGCATTTTCTGTGATCTCCGTGACAGAGATGTGACGTTCAGGGGCAGAGAGCATGGATGGTAAAAATGGTCCATCGTCTTGCTATATCTAACATTTGCTCATAATCAGACTTATTATTGTATTACTCTATTTGTACGTTTTGTTTAAAATAGTTGGAACACATTTTTAAATTAATTAAACATCAGTTACAAGTTTGGCGCACATTTTCTCATGGTCATAAAATAACTCTGTGATTGTTTAAAAAAACAACCTTCCAAAAGTCTGCTTTTGCTCTGCAGTTCAGTGTTATCTCTGACCAAAATTATTTCTGATTGCTCAACAAGTCGTCCAATTCACGAGTTCAGATTTAAGGGGAAGGAATTTACGAGGAGCACCTGAAGGCAGCATAAACCCCTATTGGCTGCATGTCAAATCCACCACAGATTAGGACGTTAATGTTTGTGACACAGCCCGTGCTTTGTGTTACCCACCGCTTGTGATTTGCTCACAATTCGCGATTATATAATAACTTATGTTGTAATTCCCTTCCCAAACAAGGATTATCTAGCGTGGAAAATTCATGGCTTTGAATTCATCCCGTGTCCTAAAAGAGCAAAGTAGTGCCAAATGTGGGTCACGTACGCACTAAAGCATAGGTGATGGTACATTAATTTACGGCATGCTCATGAAACACAGCTGTAGACTAGTTTTAATGACTCATCTGTAGAGTAAAGTCACGTATACCAGTGACTGGAGCAAAGGCATGCATACATGTAAAGCATCAATGAGCATAAAGCCACAGTTTTCATCTAAAAAGACTAGTATTATTTTAAACACATTCATGCTGTATCTAGTGCACATACTGTGGGAATAATTCAGTGTATTATGAGTAAAATCCTTAAAATACATATCATTTTCAACACATCCATTCAAACTGGTCAGCATGCAGTACACAACATCTCAAATACATGATGCAGAAAATTAATAGCAATGCATTTGACACATGAATGACTATATGTTACAGTGAAGTAATCCTAAAAGATGTACTTAAATTGCTTTCAGCATTGTACTTAAAATTATGCATCCTTTTTCTTCTCTGCAGTCTGTGATGCTATTTTTCTTGCTCTCGGGTTTGTTATAGCTCTTTCCCTTCTCCTCCCTCACTTCATTTGTCTCTCTCCCCTTTTAAAATATCTTAAAAATGTAAAAATGTATAAGAATAACAACATTTAAGTATATTAATATTTGTTATATGCATATTCTTTATTATTTGTAGAACTTAAACCAATTTTGCCCTACACTGAGGAGTGTGTGTTGTGTTCCTGTCCCCAGGTCTATGAGTGTGGGAGGGGTGACCTTCCCCCTGGAGCAGCAGTCTAAAGACCCACAGTCAGT
Organism: Myripristis murdjan; assembly: GCF_902150065.1. Taxonomy (NCBI): domain Eukaryota; kingdom Metazoa; phylum Chordata; class Actinopteri; order Holocentriformes; family Holocentridae; genus Myripristis; species Myripristis murdjan. Next base: position 11,402,012 of record NC_043994.1, on the reverse strand, counting down.
TGTGTATACTGGGCTGTACGACACAGAGGGGGTGGCACACACCAAGAGTGGGGAGAGGCAACCAGTTCAGATAAGCATACAGGTAGAGTACAGTTGTGCAGCACACAGACAAGGGAACTAACTTTTACCTAGAGGCCACAGTGGCAAATATTATCCAAAATGATGCAGTCTTTCAGTATGTTACTGGTCACACATTCTGAACAATAGACGAGAGCCTGGTTGGATGCAGGTGTGCCTAGCAGAGAAGACCTTAGAAGAACTTGCCCAAATGTATCAGTATTTTGCTGGAGGCTGGTTTTAATAAATCTTTTTTTAAGGCAGCCATTTTGATATGAAATAGCAGGGTAATTGCAGGTGTTACTCATAACATTAATTAAGGTTCCATTCCATTTTAGTGCAGCGTCTTTCCAGAGAATGCCCTAGCACCCACCCACCAGATCATAGCAACTGATTGCCTGGGCAACCACCAGGAACACCATAGCAGCCCTTTGTAACTACCCACAACATCACAACTGCCTAGGCACCACCTAACAACCACCTTGAACATCCTTGCAACTGCCTTGGCACTCCTTAGGAACCACCACAGCAACAGTTTAGCAAAACAAATACACAAACACATACGGACGGCATAGCAAAGGGTTGTCGGTTTACCACATGGCCACACAGTCAGCAACGGAGACAAGCACATTTAAAGTCTCTTCAGAAACTTTAGCAAAGACTAGTTGTTTATATCATTGTAGCTACATTGTTGCAGCAATGCTACATTTTTGGGAATGAGGCACTTTGTTGTGATGACCTAATATTAAGAGAAGTGATCAGAGGATTGATCTCTGCCAACAAAAATATTTAACATATATTTATTTCAGTTATATTTAACATGCACTATGCAAAACGGAGGGCTGATTGAGGACCATTCAGACTTTCTTAACAAAATTAAGCAAGCCTAGTTAAAGCTGAACCACCACACTGAAAGTGAACATCTGTGCTCTGCTATTTCATGATCTTAGCAAACCATGACAAGCACACTAAATACTGCTGCTGAATAAGCTGTAAAGTCTGTCATCTATAATTGAATATATTCCTACATATTTGTACGTACACGCACAGCAAACAATAAAATTACAACTTATCTTGTGTGTCTAATTAGTTACCCAAAAACAGTTATCTCGAGCTCTATCTGGATTTTTGCACATGCATTTCACCAACCGGTGTCACAAATGGACACACAGCCTGCTCTTGATGTACATGTTCTCTGGTACATTAACTAAAATGCATAATTTGATAGTACATGTTGAGTAAATATCTGAAATGACATTTGAAAATGGTGTGCATAGACTCCCCCAACAATGATATTAAATGTAATTAAAGATCGACATTCATACAGGTGAAGTTGGTGGATGCATTTTAAACCCCGGAGTAAAATGTAATCTTGCGCATCTTTTGAACACAGCCTTTAGTTTTTTGTATTTTTGAAATGGCCAGTAATATTTAACATGGGGATTTTGGACTGCCCACACAGCTGTATCATATCTAATATCGCGCCACAGTCAAGCTGGCTCATTGATTTGATTAATTTCTAATCAAATAAACTAGTGACACCTGGCAAAAACACTCATTTCACAGGCACAAGGGTAGTTATTGCAAAATAAGGCCTGACAGAGAGAATAAACATGCTGACATGAAGCTTGCCTAACAGTACACACAGCACTTTGCTCTCCCTCTCCTTCACACCTCAAATTTTGTCAGAATAAGGCTTGAAGTGTTTTGAGAGATGTTTTTTGATTGAGACATTGGCCACACAGTAAACCCTGTGTCTACCAGGCAACTGTTTTTAGCCAGCAGCACCAAAGAAATGCATATAGGAAGCACTAGCTGTGTTTCTTGTTTTGATGAGAGCACTGAAAACCGACCTGAAGTACAGAGCTGTTTTGCTAAATATCTAAAGCTTAAAATCAGTGACACAATGGCATCTATGTTTGATCACTTTTTTACTGGTGTAATAGTGGTTCCCCTTCTTTTTTCCCATATCTTTATGACCTACATTTGTGTGGTATACAGCTCTTCCTGGCAAGCATAATCAGATTGATATATGTTATGAGAATACAGTTTTATACAGGTAAAGAAAGCATGAATGCAGGTTCATATTCGGTTGCTGGTACTATGTCACCCAGGTCCAGTATGAGTGTGTGTGTGGATATGCCCATCTGTCCAGACCACTGCAAGCCTCGGAAATGATATAATGTTTATATGTGTGTGTGTTGATGTGTTTGTGTGGCATGTGCCCATCTGTGTGTGTGTGTGTGTGTGTGTGTGTTTATGTGTATGTGTGTGCACCCATCTGTCCCATCTGTACATTTCTCCTTCAGTTAACCAAACTAGGCCGCTTTGAAATGCAGTGGTGTGTGTGTGTGTGTGTGTGTGTGTGTAAATACTCATCTGTCTCCTCTGTGTGTTTCCTCTTCAGTTCACAGAGGCAGGCCAGTTTGAAACAGTGTGGCAGGTGAAATATTACAACTACAACAAGAGGGACCACTGCCAGTGGGGAAACAGCTTCAACAGCATCGAGTATGAATGCAAACCCAACGACACGCGCACCCTCATGTGGGTCAACAAGGAGATGTTTGTCTGACAGACTGACCAGACCAACATGGGTGAAAAATTCAGTGCGTACACTGCACACAGCCGATTTAACCCCAGCATATGGTTTTCATATTAATTGAAATACCTTGGTGTAATTACTGTAAACAAATGAGACCATGGTTGAAATGTTTGGCAGGCTCTGTCTCACAGCAGTGGTATTGTTTGTGCTGGTGTTTGTCAGATTAAGACCACATTTCCCCTTTTTTCCTGTTGCAGAACAGTGTTATTACCTGCCTCCCCTCCCCCATTTGCCGTGTGTATTTTGATTTGGTTTCACTGAATTGGAAAAAAATGTGTTTTTTCCTGTCAGCCTTTTACTCCACTGTATCACAATAAATTGCTTTGGTAAAACAGCGCCCCCTTGCAGTATGTAGAGCCACTCAGTTGATTGCTCAGTAAACTGAACCTGAAGGTAACACAGTATAAATGCTGTGTAGAGGCTGCCAAACTTTTTAACAGCAGTCTTAATGACATTAATTATACTAATGTTAATGTGCTAAAGATTTATTGTGGTTAAATTGCCACATGTTATATGTTTAAGTAATTTAATTCTGTATTCGGTCTCAAAACTGTGTTTTGGTGTAAGGAATTACAAAATTTTACTGTTCAACTTAATTTGTTCCAAGCTGGCTATTTCCTTGCTTCAAGTGACATAATCTTGAGTGATGTGCTGTACATTAATTCAAGATATTGTCACTCCAGAGCAAACAACTGAAACTGTAATGTAAACATGTTGTCTCACCACACTGCCAGATTCAACTGTTTCAACAAAAACAGAATTTAATAGTGTATACACTGTTATATAATATGTTAAGAGGCATACTATGCAGGATTTCCCCCCAAACTACATGTTGTTTTGGCTCTGTATATACATTCAAAGTGTTGCAGTCCCCCTGTGCTCTCCCACTATGGTGCCTGAGCGGTCCAGATGTATTAGCCTACATGTCCAAGTAGCAGTGGCACTTAAGGGGGCATTCATACTATATCGTGACCTCTGTGAAAACACCAGTATTTCCCCAAGCTGACTGAGCTAAAAGGTGAAATCTTGAGTGGATCTGTTCAGTGCTTCAGGCCCCAGGTCGCAGGCCATTGAGCTGCTTCCAGCCTCCAATGGGAGTACTAAACCATATTATTGTTGTTGTGTGGCCACTTGTTGTGGAGGTTTCAGAGCAAGCAGGTCAGGAGCCTGCTAGTACATTTTGCTGCTCTTAAAGTAGCTTAAGACAACTTTCTTGCAGGTGCCCATATTATTCCCTCCTCAACCACTTGAATGCTCTGAGGTAGAAGTGGGAAGTGTTTCAGTTCCCATTTGTCCTGAATGCACCACAGCCCCAACATAATTTGACCGTGAGAGGGTACCACCCTATTCCCACTGCATGTGGGGATAAGACTCCAGATGGTGGTTACAGTCCAGAAATGTCCCAAACATCACAGACCAGTGTGGTCATTTTAAAACATTCAAACAGTAAAATCCTGTGTACTATGCCTTTAAGGTGTGTATCAACCCTGTTTTCCATGTATTTTTCAGTTGTGGTATCTGGTAACCCCCAGGTTGTGTTCAGTGTATGAGTGCAAGTGTGTAGGTGAGAGTGAGTTATAAATGGTGCTCGTACAGATGTATGTATATGTGTTTCTATATTTCAGAAGCCATTACCTAGGTCTACATGTGAAGAGTTTATTCCAATACACATTTCAAGAAATTCTACTGATACAAAAATGATTGCCGGCATAAAAAAAACCTAAATTTTGTGTCATTTTAGAAGCTATTTGAAGTTAGTGATCTTAAGAGCTCTGGTTATCAAAATGTAGCATATCATCATTTATGTTTCTGAAGCACTGACTGATGAATTCCAATTAGCATTCTATGTTTCCAAAGTAGGCATACAGTGTTTTGGAATGAAACTCTTCATGTGTAGTCTTGTTGTCTATGAATGTGTATTCTTTTTGTGATACCACTTCCTGTGCAGTATAGCATTTGTAATATAGTTTCGTTATTTGGGTGAAGTTGTACCCCTATTTATGTTCTTTCTACCTCGGCTAAAGGGAAGAGCCATGAATATCAAAGCTTGTGAAAAACAATTTATTTGGATCAGAATATTATGGTTCATGACATATCTTAAACCCATGCAACTTTTTTGCTCCTTGTTGCGATGGAGATAACTGCAAAAGACATCAGATTTTAGAAAGATAGTCTTTTTTTGTAAAAGGGACATGTTTTATGTGTTTTCATATAATTGTGTGTACTCGTAGAAAAATCTATAGGAGCATTTTGATTAAAGTGAAATGTTCAGATTGACCTATGCAATGAATCAGAGCAACAACAAAAAAAAAAATGAAATAATGAGTGCAATGCAGTAGGAAATTTAAATCTACCATGAGATACTTATGTATTTTATCTATTTTGACCATTTTGTGAAAGTATTGTTTATAAAATTAACAGTAAAAGCTCTTTGAAATCTTTACTGTACCAGTTTGTTTCCTAGAAACTACTATAAACAATGAAATGCTTTGACAAACACTACCTTTCATTAACAACATTTTAACACCTCATTTACTGCTTACTTTTACAAATAGTTTGCAATAACAACCTTGGTGCAGGAATATGTTTGTATTACACACAAACACCGATGTATGAAGAAGACATTATGATAATGTAGTACTGACTTAAAGCCATAAGGCCTAAGGCTTAATTCCACATTACTTTGTCTATTCTAGCTGGACGGTGCATGCTATAGGCTGACAGAACAGTCAAATAAAATCAATAGGTCAGTATTGATAGCTCCCATAGGACATCTGGGGCAAATGGCAAGTTAAGAGGAGCTTTTTAAATTAATTCACATGTGATAGGCTAATTCAGACAAAATCAGTGTGTGAAAGTATAACTAGGAAGCTTATTTGTCTTAGGATACAATAAAGGCAAAAAACAACAGGCTGTACAAAAGACTATGGCATGTGATGTGTAGTTTACTTGCAGCTGTAAATGAAAAAAAAAAATAGCCCTGTGTACGATGAGGAAGCAAACTCTAAGATTCAAAAACTTTATTGACTATAAATGTGAGCATGAAAGGAGATGTGTCTTGTGGCGAGGTGCACGGCTCACGTAGTACGAACAGAATGAGACACATGAAAGATATGACATTAGTTCATAGATCACTGACTTAAAATAGTGCTTCAAAAATGTAAACATGATCTCTCTACAGTTCATATATATTCTTGAGATCAAATTACCACTATTAGCAGATGAGAACAGCTAACAATACTACTACTGTTATTAGTATTACAACAACTTCTGCTACCACTATACTGTTATGACTTTACAACCAATGGTAGCCAGTTTCTACTCCAGTATCGACTATTATAACTACTGCTATTACTATTACTATTACTATTGCTACTACAACTAATACCATGACTATTGCTACTACTACAATTGCCTCTCTGACTAATAGGTCTACTATTACCTACTGAGTTTAGGATGCCTAGACAGGGAGGTAGGCTTTAATGTAGGCCTCTAGAGTTTCACGTGCAGTGCAGTCATACCACCACTAGGAGGAGCACATGCACAAACAGTTCAGGAGGTAAAAATATATAGTTAAATAAACCGAGTTCCCGGATGTACTGTACTGCACCTCCCCCCTTTGCCCCCTCTCTCCTCCCCTCCGCCACCGCCTGCTTGTCAAACCGAGCCTCCTCCTCCGCTTACTGTCCCCTCCCAGCGGGTCTCCCTCCCTTTGCCACTGCAGTGAAAGCCTCGGTAAAGGAGCGAGCGAGTGAGAGAGGGAGAGAGAGAGAGAGAGAGAGTCTGGAGCTGGGTATAAATCTACGGCGAGACCTCAAACAGCACCACAGCCGTATTTTTGTATTCTCCACCACAGCTTGCGGCCAACAGACTCCCCTGTTGTACCTCGTTTTTCGTTTCATATCGCCTGGATTTCATCATCCGACCTGCAAGATGGTAAGCCACGATTCCTATTTTCACCCTCCACCGACTGGTAAACACACTGGTGGGCAGGCCTGTGCTGTAACGTTATCGAATAAATGTGTCGTTTTGACAGGTTGCTTTTCGCGGTGAGAGCTGTGCGTTGAGTTAACGGTCGATAACATACCGCCTTGACGGAGAGGAAACGCTTTTCTCACCCACTTTGTCTCTATCTCTCTTTCTCCCTCTCTGTGTAATATCCTGGGGCTGACAGTAGCCTAAAGCCTATGGCCCAGATATCTTTCTTATCCCTTCTCGGCATAGCCTACACTCTTATGAACAACCAGGCCTTGTCAAATTAGTTTTCGTGACAAAAAAGACACGCTTAGGCCTCGGTTGTAGTCTAACTGTGGCACATTTAAGACACCAAACAAGCTAATACGTGCGCCGAACTTGAGTCTGTGCACTCCGTACCAAAACCATAACGCGGTTTACCTTGATAATGTTTTCTAGGAAGCATGGCGGCTGTGTTGATAGTTGCAACATTGTTTCATCGGTAGAAGGTTGGTGTGCTCAGATGAACAGGCCGTGGTTACATTTGTATCCATTTACAGCAGCGTTAGAGGAAGCTGCCATAGCAGCGCCGAGCGGATTGGCTCGTGCTGGCCTAATTAATTGGTCAGCGGACCATATAGGCAGGTGAGTTGCCTAGTAACGTTTGGCATCCGAGTATTGACCAATAGCTGCGGTCCCGGCTGGACATTACTTTCCAGTCCAACATCCACATTCAACTTGTGAGGGGATCAAAAGTAGTGAAGCTACGCATTGACGGTAACCAATAACAGAGGTGTAGCAAGGAATTATGGGCCATATGCACAGGGGGTGCCTCTGTGTCACCATACCACATTTTTTTTCAAAGCATGACAAACATCAATGGCTACCTGGCAGAAAAGGTATCTTCACACACTAATTTACTGATCAGTTGTTATACAGATCCATACGTCTGATGAACGGGTTATAGGTAATGTTAATTTGGCTGCCAAAGCCATACTTTATTTTTAGTGTGCCTAGGAAAAACATTGCCAAACTTTGTTTCTGCTCGGTCCAGATTGCATAGCAGTCGCTCAATCTCTGAGAAAGCTTTATTTGTTTACAGTATTGTATATTTCAAACATACCCTGTTTCCAAAGCAGAGCAGCGTGAAATAAGAGTATAATATATTTATAAGTATACACTTGAGTACCACAGAAGGTATTTTAGTACAGACACTTTGGGGGCAGTCCCAAAGCTTGGGCATCTGGGGAGTCAGTAGCCCTATTCCACCCAATATGACAGCTCAGATCTGTGATGTGTAAGTTGAATAAAAGGTGGGTAAACATTTGGGCAACAATCGGGATCATCAAAAGGCTAGTAAACACTAGCGTAAACAAAAATCAGCTTTCAGAAAACCCCCTAACAGAGCCTATCCTCATAACCTGCGTCAGTTTGATACCACATGTACTATGAATTACATCAGAAACATCAATGTCATCCTCAAAAGGTGGGTAAACCCGATAATGCCAAATAAAAGCTGGGTAAGCCACGTTTAGGTGGGTTTATCCTCCACTATATCCCTGTCAGTAACTCAGGCAATTAAAGTCGATGGGATTGTGGTCAGTTCAGTGGTCTAAACCCTCTGCCAGAGGGAAGAAACTCGGTGCATGCGGTTCTTACAGACAGCATGCCAACTTATGGCTTGTCAAAATGTATTCTGCTCAACCGCTGGCAGAGGTTGGGGGCAGGGACACACAGTTGCTTGAGCATGTAGCGGAATGATCTGATACTAAGGGGACCATATGCTGCCTAGCAATCAAGCACCACCCACATGCGGATCGAGCCATAGCTAATGTAAAAGAGATGAAAGCCACGGTGAACCACCAGCAGAAGTCATGATCAGCACTACATGATCCACACTACACTTCTAAGCAGCCCACTCAATCTGGATTTATTCTCCTCACTGGCTGTTGCAGTCCCTGCTGCGTTGTGGCGCCTCTGCCTTGGCTTGCACTGGAGCCAGGGTGGGAAGTACATCACCAGTCAACAGCATCAGCCAAACACTGGACAGTTTAGTCAGTGTGTAAAAAAATCTACCACAGCCATTCTAATAGGTAAACAAACATCATTTGATGGTATTCTATATTCTAAAAATGCATCTTTCTGAGGAATAACTTGATTATTTGTCAGCTTCTGTGTCCAGTGGATAAAACTGTTATAGTCAGTAATTTGCTGTGTTTCCAGTTGGGACATGACATAACAAGGGGCAGAATTGTTTAAACATGTTCAAAAAGTTAAACAATGCTTCATGCATAATCTTGAAGTGATTTTTCAAAATTAAAAAATTCCAGCCACTGTGATGCAATGATGATGCAGCACTGTATCATATTACCACTCATATCACTTTTACAGTTGTGTGGTTGTAGTTTTTATATGACAGGGCAGTAATGGGGCATTGTTCAAAAATCTGAATGCATTGCTATGGAGGAACCACTTAAGATATACCTTTTTGCAAGTAAATAATGGAATTTTTACATAAAAATATGAGAAAATACACATTTTGTAAACCTTAATTACATGGAGAGTTTGCTAACAAGGTGAAAAAGTTGATTAAATTTGATTTTAGTTTTTGTAGCAGACAAGTGATGGCAATCTTTAGCTGAGCATTATGAGCTTTTCCAATGCACATCTGGACTTTTACCTACAACTGCAACCTGCTTGAGTGAATCCACATAGTGATACGATGTTTTTTTTAGTTCTATGTCGTCTACTGATTCTTGTTTGACCTAAACTGTTTTCTTTGCACCTGAGCTGTGGTGCACTGTATACCAGTACCTTCTTGCATCATTAAGTGACTGGTCAATATGTCCCTGCATCAATAGCATGGAAACATAATTCCTCAACGTTTATTGCACTCCGTGCACAACTCTGCACTGAGCTTTTAGGGGAAGACAAAGAGTGTAACAAGTTCTCGTATATGCAGGATTTGGCAGTTGCAGCTCTATCACTTCTAGGTAAATGCATAAGAAGATTTAAGTATTGTTAGTTTGCATAGTATTACCAGGCCCTCAAAAGCCCTTGTAGGTAAGCCCAACTTGGGGATAGAAATGGCTGAGAGGATTAGCCTTGTCAGAGTTCCCTTAGGCTGCTGAGATTTTGGTAATTATTTTCATATTTGCACTTGACTCGTAAGTGACTCTGGTACAGATCCTTGACTCAAACATGCACACCTAGATATATACCCGCAGAAAATCAAACATGCACATCCCCAGGCTATGTTACCAAGCAAGATTCGCAAGAGGTTACCGAGAATGCCTCTTGAAACAAAAAAGGGGAGTAACTGGATGTCTGTGCAAAGAAACAACTAGCAGTTAACTTGTCGCCATACACTGTTGTTATTTCATATGTACCACATGGCTTCATGTGTGTGTATTAGGTTGTTTGTGATGAGATAACACGTGTAGCCAGCTCATCATCGGCCTGTCTTTTTGCCCGCTGTAGGAAGTTAGGCTGGAGAATAGAGGGGTGTTCTCTATTTAAAGAACAATCTGGAAGCACGGTGCAGCTCTGCAGTCGGCAGTGACTCTGTAGGGTTGAGACTGTTTATCATAAAGCTTGGCTATATGGCAAGCTTTATACTTGCAGAAACATTAGTGTGGAGGAGGGGAATCTTAGGAACATTGAACCAGGCGAAGCAGGGAGAAAATGCACAACAAACTTACATGTATGCATGCAAGATGCTTTTTTGCTTGTCAGTAATGATATGCCATGGCCATTAGTGGCATATATTGTGTTGAAAAGTAAAACGCCGCAAACTAGACAGCCAAATGTGTTGAAAGTGACACGCACAAACCTTTTCTCTTTGTAAGTGACCTGGTAATTTGTTTTCTTTTATTTATTGCTTTGTTTTGTTTGTGATGCTTTATTGTAGGTATTCACAGTCCTAATCACATACACATACTGTGTGCACACAAGCTGAGGCTTTCCGTAATGTATGCAGCGATGTAGTTGAGGATAAGCCTAATAAGTTAAGTGTCCACTAATGATATTCGATGACAAGATCTTGCGCTGTCACTTCAGCCGCTGGATGGACAATTTCTCTAATGCTGCTCAACAGTGAAAGACCATTCACGATCCATAATTGCATTTAGGTTTCTGAACATGATCTGACAGTCTCTCTATCTATAGATATTGTCAAAGGCAATATAATGAGCAAGTCACTGAGGAATTTTATCCAACGAGGATTTTAATGTGTTTCCAGTTCAGTGTTGGGCAAGAGAGATTGTCTAGAGAGAGAAACAATTACAATGGCTCAGTCCTGCAGGCATTTAGTCGTGTGCAGACATGTCATCATAGGACAACAGTGTTAGCTGTTAGTGTTGGAGGCTGTTTGTTCAGCAGATATGGTATTAAAATCACAGTTACAGTTATTTCGTCAAATACAGTAAAGGTACGCTGATTTGCTTGCATTGGTGTGGAGACATATCGACAGTAAAACAGTTTGTTTTTAAGGCAGATGCTTGCCAATGGCCAATTCTGATATTCAGTATTTCTAAATCTGACCATTTGCAAGGCGAAAGTGACAAGGACTGAGTGTTTCATCCATAATTTTATCCTTTTTTAGTGTGGAAAAGCTTCTGATACAGCATTTAGATCATATTGGGATACTAAAACTCTCGATTGTACCTCGATTGTACCTCTCGATTCTTGCAGGCACCTCAGCTTCTTAATAGTAGGGGAAAGTCTTGGATATGTTGCTACCTTTTAAAATAGTTAATTACAGCAAACATAATTGAACAAATAAAATGAACAAAATGTTCATTGCAGGTTTTACAGGATTCTATGAAGGTTTGGACATTGAGGAACCTCTGTATCAGGGTGGACAATATTACAGTCCAATATACTAACAAACAGCATAGTATGCCTCACTTATACTGCACTAACATTTTATGTTTGTATGAAATCATGGAACTATACAAACTTATTCAGTAAACAGTTGCTTTTATGGAGAAGTCTTGTGTTTGAACAGCTGTGACTGGTGAACAGAAAAAGATGATATCCTCGAAATAGGTTGTGCTCCCAGATGTTCTCAGTACTCAAAACCATTATTCCACATGCACAGAGCCAGTTAATGTTTATTTGCTGTGGCTTTATTTGACTTACTATAGTGTGAGTCGTTTTCATGTTCTGCCAGAGATGCCTCAGAAAAGCTCTCAGAGTCTGCAGTTGCTTGTTCTGTGCTCCCCAGTCTTTTCATGATGTGAGTGACTGGGTTCTGCAGGTCTACAAATAGCTGGATTTTTGGGTCGGCCATAGTGATGTGGCTGAACCAACGATGATACCAGACTCTTAGTTCATCATGCAAAATGTGTGTTGTGTGCTGAAGCCTAATTGATTCTGAATGAAGCATGCATTATTGATGTGCCAACACGAGTCTCTCTCTCTCTCTCTCTCTCTCTCTCTCTCTCTCTCTCTTTCTCTCACACACACTCTCTCACACACTCTCTCTCTCACTATATCTTTGCCTCCTCCTCTGTCACATCTATGAAGGATGCTCTCTCTCTCTCTCTCTCTCTCTCTCTCTCTCTCTCTCTCTCTCTCTCTCTCTCTCTCTCTCTCTCTCTCTCCTTTTACATAAGATATGACCATAGTTATTCCTCACCCCACGCTAGCTACACCACTGACCTTAAGGCACACCATAGTAACCCTGTAATCCTAAACAGCAAATCTGCTTTGCTCTAAGTCTCTTTACCTCCAGGACCCTACAGGTAGCACTCAACAGTTAAGGGACCTCTGTCTTGTTACATTTACACACCATTTTGTATACAAAATTGTTTATCTGCTTTTTTAGGCTCAGCTAATCATTAGGTAATAAAGTATAGGTTAGCATCATTTGAGAAAAAAACAAGTCATTCAGTTGTTTGACATGGTGATCAGTGACTAGAATTCATAATTTGTACATTTTTTTTTTCTTTTACACCAGCAGGTAGCTTCAGTGCCAGCAGAAAGACACTTTCCCTACAGGGATCAACAAAGAATCATTGTTATCAATACCCACTGAGCTACACAGGCAGCGGCCAATGTTCGTGCCATGTCTTACCCACTGAGCTCCACTGGGAATCAAACCCTTTAAACTGGCCGTGATAGTGCCATTCTCTACCATTGTGCCATAGAGGAAAAACATGTACGTGTCAAATCCAGTGTCAGGAAGGCAGAGTCAGTTGCTCATGCCGAGATCAGTGCGAGTCAAATGCTAAGTCGCTCCCAGGGCTAATCCTGTGTCACCTCTTGCTCTTCACTGCTCTTAAAATACCACAACATCTCTGAGGTAAGGTAATCCAGTAGATGACATTAGTTGTAGTAGCTCTTTCTTGTCAGCTCAGTAAATATACAGTATATATCTATTTTTGTGTCTATGTGTGCAGCAACAAGAGTAGCACTTCTTATCAGTCTTTCACCACTACCAATAATTTTAGGATACAACCACACCAACAGTTAATTTTCTCTGGTCCAAACAAAATTGGAAACTTTACTTTGCATTTTTACCAACCAGGGCTTGTAAACAAAAGTCACATGGCCTCGCAAGAGCCTCGTTTATTGGACAGTTTTAACAACCTGTGAGAGATTCTGTCAGCAGGGGAGGGGTTGAGTGAAAACAAATCTGATTCCAGTCACTGTCTAAGTATAATGGACTGACCAGTGCTCTTTTCTGTAATTTACCTTTAGTGATGTTCATGCCTGGTAAGACCAAATATAGAAACAGCTGAATATGAGCATCATTACAAGCTTCATGTCGCTATGCTAGGCTTTCCAAACATGAGGAACTGCCGGCTATCAGATGCCAACATCTATATCGTTTTACTCATGAAATCATCTTTTGTTTTGTGTAGTTTGGGTTGTGCTTTCATTCCTAACAAACTGAACCATAGTTGACTGGGAAGGGGCCTGAGACTCACTTTGGGCAGTCTAGGTGTGGTTATTTGGTGCCACTCGAGTCCAGCCTCTGTTTTTTTTTCTTTTTTTTTTTATCCAAACCACATGGAACAGACTGAAGCACTAAACTAAACTGGTATGAATACACCCATAGTTGCACTTTGAATCTCTACTTACAGTATTAGGGTTAGACAAATTCAATGGTTTACTGAAATATTTGGCTATTATAATTTTTTTTAAAATTATTTGATATTTGTGTGTCCATGTCATTCCTCTCTGATATGCAAGAGGTTAGTCTCTAGCTCTTTTTTTAATAAAGATTTTTATCATTGTTTGATAGTATCTTTTCATTTGCATTTGCACTGCTCTTTATTCAATTACTTTATTCAAATTTTTCATTAAATGAGGTTTACTCCAGTGTTAGCTTTCTTTATTCTTTTGCAAACAAATTTTCAAATTTATACATATTGAATATCAGCTACCAGTTGCCTCAATTGTAAAAACATATTGGTCCAACCCGAGATGGCACTCTGGACCCTTTTGTATAAATTATCCCTTAGCTATTTATTTACGTTTATATGTCAGGGACAGTGCATATTGATGAACACTATAACTATAGCTATAACTTACAGTGACCAGGCAGCTACTGGATGTTCAGTTTGCAAGAGCCTCGGATGCCAGTTTGCATGTCCAGTCATATAGCGCAGTGTTTGCTGCTCGGCCTGAGCGTCCCTCAGTATAACTGCAGGATAATTCTGGCCGAATGCTCCCCGGCCATTGGCATCTCCCTCCTTCTCTTTCTTTGTCGGCTAGGATCCCCCCTCCAGCTCTCTGGAACAGGGAACTCCTTACTGGCTCCCATGTGAGCGCTGAGGCTCACTCTGCCAGTAATCAGATTGAGGCCCGGTGGACACTGCAGTGTTGGATGGGATGCCAGGCTCGAGAGGTGGCTGCGGATGTGACTGCTGTACACGAGCCAATCCCACATCTCCTGACACACACCCCAATCCCGCCCACCCCCACACTGCCATGCAGTGTCTCTGGATGGTGTGCTCCAATAAAAAAAGAGTCCATGCATTACAGTACGGTGTGTCGTCCATGATGCATGATTGAAAAGAGGCTCTACTTGGAAGGAAACGGCCTCAATGGGGTTGATTAAACATTGATTCTGAAACTGTTACAGAAAATGGTCTTGTCTCCAAGTGTTTGTACTGTATCAAAATGAATATATCAAAAAATGTTTTTCCTCATGTGGTTAAAGTAGTAACTTGATTACAATCTCTGTTAATATTTGGACAGTAGCCTATGAGCCTTTCCTATTCTGCGCCACCTTTTTTGCTTTTTCATGCTTTTTTTCCTCACAGATCCGATTAGCTTGCATCTGAATAATCACAGCTCTGATGAATTTTGTAAATTTCCTATGAAAATGCATATAGGTAGTGTTGATGGAAATAAACAGAACACAGAACCATGGTGAGAAGGTGACTGATAAATGTTGTGCATAATCACATCTCTACATTTTCATTTGTTTATTTAGTATATATTTACCTTTATTGTGATATATTCAGATTAGTTTCAGGAGTGCCTTGATTAGAAGTGCTACAGATAAAGTTACTATTCTGAAATTAATACAACATAATTGTTGTCCTATTTATTGCAGCATTATATTTCATTTATTGTGCCCACTGTAGTGGAAAGTAGTCAGGACAATGAAATACTGTAAAACTTTGCAATTTTGTCCTCAAATCATCATGAATAACAACTGTAATTAATCAAATTTTATTTTCAGTCAAGATTTTGGCCTTCAGTGATTATGAAAGCAAGATAATCGAGATAAAATGATTATTGTGCTGAATTTCGTTTCACAATGATGATTTTGTTGTGTGTTGTGTAATATATCGCATATCTACATACATATCTACCATCCTTTGGTAGGTATGTATGTACGTATGTCATCTGTCATCTTTATTGAATAGTGTAGACTTAGACCCAGAATTGTGATAAGTAGTTTTTTTGGTCATAGGACAAAATGTCTTTTCAGTTTTTATACTTAGAAGGTTGTATCATCCTGTTACAGTTGAAAAAGGCAGAAAAACAAATTGATTTGCTTTGAGTTCTGTATACTGCCCACGCTTTTGTGCAGATCAGCATTGGGGATTCTTTGCAGGGGTGGGAATCACTGGGTAACTGGTGAAACGATACTATCACGATATTTTACCGTCATTTTAGCTATGATGCATCATAATACCTGTAAGTGAAGAAGAAAGATTCCTATAAGCAGGAATCTTTCGTGTTTCTCAGTGTTTTAATTTGCACAGTGACTGCAACATGAACATGACAGCCCAGTTTCCATTAAACTAAACATACCCAAATTCAGGGCACAAATAGGCCTCATAGAAACTCAAATATGAGTCTGTGCAAATTAAGTTGACAACTCAAATACCAATATTTGGCGCAAGTGTATCGATAATGTATCTCAGCAGGAAGTATCGTGGTATATCGATATTTTGATGTTTTGTTCCACCCCTAATTCTTTACCTTTATTAATGCTTATCTATATACAAGTACAAACCTTAGCTGAATGCCCCATTGTCCTAGCTCAATCATTCCTGTTGTTGCGAAACCATGTGTGGTATGAAAATGAGAGGTGGCCAGTGGTCATAGCCAGGCCCTATTGTCTGTTGGCTGTCTATTGGTTGACCAACAAGGAAACTACTGTAGATTATATAGAAAATAGCCATATGATTAGAGGTAGACAGCTCCGTGTTTGGTAGGATTGTGAAGGATAGCAGTACCAAAACCACAAACAAAAATAACTTGGTACTGTGTCAGTTACTGACATTGTAATCTGTTGTAAGCTGTAATCTGGCATTACAATATGTGCAAGAGCATTGGTGTGTTCTGTTTTTATGACGGCCTAAGCTTCATTCTTGTTTGAAGGCATTTGTGCTAAGAAAAACCAATCCAGTGTTGCCTGATTTTTAGCAAGAAAAACAGTTGGCATGCATTAATGTTGCATAGCATACAGTTCACCCTCTTAAATAATGAAATACACTTTCATTTAACAAAGAGTGGTACTGCTGAAAGTATTGTTTTAGGGTTGACACTGGAACTGGTATAAGTGCTGAAAATTTTCCAGCAGTGCCCCAGCCCCAGTTTTCAGTTTGCACTCTGCTTCTGAGAGGCATGTTAATCACTGTCAGCGATTGCACAAAGCTCTCCCACCTTGGAGTTGAGAGCACAGAAATGCCACCTCTGCAGAAATTTGGCCCTCTATTCCCCTGTTGGTTTGAGCTGGAAGCCAAACCTGCATCCTAAACCTTATGAAGCCTCAAACACTGATTGTGCACCAATATGGGAAGCAGTTACATTATGAGAGGCAGTAACAAGAAAACTGAGCAAATGAGTGAAGCATAAAGAAAACAGTTGATCGCTGATGAAATAATAAGAAGGGGAACATTAAGCATTATTAAACATTAACAGTAAGGAAGAGGTATTTATGAGGTACTCTCTAATTGTGGCCTCAACCACAACATTTAATACATAAGATATTTTCTTCCATTTGCAGGCTAAAATGTGACCTTTTTCTGTTAGTTCAGATGGAGAAGGTAATCCACTGTATGTGTGTTAAGTCTGCAGCCACTGGTTGTTAGTTACTTGGGACCTAAATTTTACCTTGTGGTGAACTCATGACCAAACGTGCCAGAATTAACACACCCTGTCTGAGACGATTCACATTGTAGACCTTCGTGCTCAGTTCCAAAGTGCTCTTCATATCTGTTCTTTTGGATGACCGACTGTATTTATTTTAGGATGTAACCCACATCCAACACCAATTTAAACTGACAGACATGCTAAAAAGGCACATGACAATCACAAAAGATGTTGCATCTGTTTTTTGTACCTATACTTATCTCATGCTTTTACACCTGTTTGTTTTGAACTCATTTCAGTTATCGCTGTCTGCTTTCAAGTTTTGACAGAAATGAGGAGTCTTTCAAATTACCAGACAAGTTTGTTTTCTTTCCATTGTTGTGTGTTGTTGTCCTTCGCGCCGATGTTTGTTCAGCTAAGCCGTTGTGGCGCAGGTGAATGATGTAAGATTTACTTATTGTTGTGGCAAAGCCGTCGCATTGAGATTCGAGATTTCAAATATGAGTCACATATAGGCCACATGCCTTGGGATCCGATTTCGTACCACAAATCCATGCAGTCCAGATAGGAGCTGAAATGTGACTGCATGCAGTTTTCTGCTGTCTGCACCGATTTAGAAACAGCTCTATAAGAATACAAGAATTGCCTACAAGAAGATTTAACTTTTTTCTGAGTTTTGTGTTATAGCCATAATTGTGTTTTTTGCCATGTTTCTCAAAATTAGGTTAGTTTCCTCAGCTAATACTTGATAGATATTGAACACAATTTCTGTGATCCTGTTCCTGTGCTGTTGAAATGTCTTGGGCTGTAACAGTGGCTGACACGTCTCTCTCTCTGTTTATCTCTCCAGGGAAATGAAGCAAGTTACCCTCTGGAGATGTGCTCACACTGTAAGTATTATGAGTGTTTGTTTGCTGCCATTGTTCTGGGCTTGATTTTGTTCAAATGAGTAACACTTCTCTGAAAGAGTAGCTGATGCAATCGACTAGCTCTGTTACAGAGTTCTGTACATCCATTTTAACAACATTAAGTTAATTGTTTTCTAAAGCACAGAGGATCCAGTTCAGACAAATGTTACATTTTTGTCCACCATGGAATTACATTACCCGCTGTCCTTAAAAAGTGCCACTACCTGGTTTTCATTTATTGCTCTCAATAATTTTGTAAGCGTAGGCGTGATGGCTTTTTTGAATAGTGGAGCTCTTTGATTGTGTTCATGGTCGTGTTTGTGAGATGTCTGATTAGCGGACATCTTTTAGCTTCTGAGTATTCAGAAGTAGGAGAACTTAAGGAATGACTCATATTTCTTCCACCCCTTCACCCTTCAGTACCTGACGATAACACAGCAAAAGCAGAGAATCACCTGATACCTCAGCCTCATGTTGTTATAAAACCCATGAGACACACTGATTTCTCCCGGGTTTGTTCTCATGCAAGTGTCATGTTTTACACAGGAGGTTTGGAAGAATCAGGCTAAAGGGGGCCCGTTGCTATATTCTTTAATGAGCATTGAGACTACGAGTGTTCTTTATTTAGTGAAGGTCCTACCTCACAACCATGGCACTGTTTCAGTTTTCCTTGTCACCTTTCAACATTATATATTATATTTGTAGAATTAGTTAGGGCTACTCGGTTGGATATTGATCACTGTTTCTACAGTTAATCATAGATTTGGGTATCAACACCAGCAATAGTTAAAGATAGTTGAGATTTAAGATGAATAAATGTCAACATGTTTACAAGCTCTAGACAAATAATCTGGATTATCATTTTTGCCACAATCATCAGACTGTGCTTTAAAGCAAAACAGACAGTGGGAAAGGATTGAAAGGTCCTGCACCCGCAGCGGTACAGTTAGGTCTGAGGATGTGAGACTTATCCACTACACCATCACTGAACATGACATTTTGAAATGTAGTTGTCCCTCACTATGCACTTGTCAAGAGCTCCTCTGTTTGTCTTAACATTGTCCTGAATTCATTTGGTTAGTATCCCTTTGTGTTGATATTGGTGTCAGTGAAGAATGCTAACAAGCATTTTACTGAAGGCAAATGTATATTGATTTGATGCGTCAAAATGTCATCTTTTTAAAGTGATCATTGCACATTTAAAAAGAGGATAGTGTTTAGCAACACCATTTATGCAAGGATGATTTGATTTGAATTCGTTTCGGTGTCTTGCATTCTAGATGCCCGGCCCACATGGCCTTACAAAACACATCCATGTATCACATCGCAGTTCGTCTAAGACCATATCACACAAACATGGTGCACTGCCGTTTTACCAGCCTTTTATGGATGAAGGGAGCCACATAGAACCCAGCTTTTCTTAAACATGTCCTTATCATCTAATGGGTAGAAATCATTTTAAGAAGTATACTCGTCCACTTGTCATAAAGAACAAGATACTGAGAAGTGATCTTGTCAAGAACAGACGATTGTGTCTTTTATATTTATTTATTTATATATTTATTTAGTTATATATCTACATTAGGACTTATGTTGTAATGTTTATTGTGTTTTTCGATGCATCAACCAGGATTAGCACTCCTAATTTCATTGTAGTGCCCCTAATTTCATTGTATTTGCAAAACAATGGCACGAAAGGCTCTCTATTCTATTTGTATCCTTTGGGTCAGCTCAGAGTAACAACAATAGAGCAACAATAGAAGGCTTAGTTTACATATTTGAAGTCTCTTAAAAAGGATATGTCATTTTCAGCTCACCTGTGTCTCAATATTTGTGTCTCATTATTTTTTTGTGTATATAGTATTGAAACTCAAACCACCCCAGTGTGCTCAAATGACACGTGTTTGAGAGTGAGCAGAGCCGTGAGCCGAGTTGGCCCAACTATACTTGGTTTGCACTATTGTAACATCATGGGGGACAGGACCTTGGCCTGTGAGGCCCTCTAGGCATGCCCCTGAGGATTATGCCACCATGGTCAGGGGAAGTGGATTGGTAGGATGCGTGACCCTGACCTGAAGCCATCAAGGACCACATCATTCAGTGTGGGATATTTACAGCTTCTCTGTCTCTCTCTCCATTTATCTTTCTCTCTCAGTCTCTTTGTCTCACTGTTTTTGTCTTTGCCGCTCTCTGCGTTTTACTGTTTTTGTGCTTCTGTCTCTCCCTTTGTATGTCAGTTCAGATTTGAATTCAAAGGTGCTTTATTGGTAAGAAATCGCAGTGAAACATGAACAAAACCATGACAATGTGACGCCAACACTAACCCTTAAATCAGTAAAACACATTCATTGAAGACATGTGATAGCCATCATTTTCATTATTAATATCCCGCTGTCTGAATTTGTAACAAGCACATATATTACATACAGCATTTGCACCTAATTCCTGCAGCAGAAATATGTATGTGGATTAACTTCATGTTAATTTTTCATTTGGGGAAAGATTTTCAAAATTACAACAGTACTTCTCCTCGTCTTTCCCTGTCTCTTTGCTTTTCTCGCTGTCTCTCTCACCCTCCACCGACACAACAGCTGTTCAGCTCATCAAGTGCTTGGACAGGCAGGCATTGGCCATGAGAAATTAGCTCTGGCCTGGTCAGATAGATTCACCCTGCCGCACCTCAGCCTTTGCCCCCTAAATGAGACGTGAACCAGCAACCTACAAACCCACTCTCCTGTGCCCACACATCAGTCAAGTCTGTTGATGTGTACGAAATTAGCATTATACAGACATGACGGATCAAGTGCATTTCAGAATATGAGTTTGTTCATTCCTTCATCACTGTGATCTTGTTAAGATGGATTTGGAAATTAGGGGCATTGCTCTGTGCTTGAGGATAGATTTTAGATAGGCCTATATCCTCTTGTCAGTGCAGTGTCTCAGCGCTGCTGGCTTAGCCGAGCTTAGATCAGGCAAAATTTAATGGCCTACTTGTGGTACCGTGCATAATTAGACACACATAACCACGCAGACACACACACGCACACCTCCTCACACACACACACTTTGCTGAAGTGCATGCACGCGCCCACTCGGCTCAACTGCTCTCTTCACCCTGCACATACGGACACACACGAATCCCCCCCCGACACATCATGCTCTCACAGAGAAATGCAGCAGAGTGCCTGAAACCATCGCAGGCCCTGTCTGCAGCCGCCCAAAATAAACGGCGGGCAGCTTACTGGAGTTCCTTGTTGCTAGGGGTTTCCCTGAGGGTGGGAGCCAGAGCCTCCAGGAGGGGGCTGGGAAATGGGGTGCTCGGGTTGGGGGTTTTCTGATGACGGCATGGCTACATATATATCTATATCTATATCTATATAGATATAGATATAGATATATACACATAGACACACACACACATATCTGTGTGTGTGTGTGTGTGTGTGTGTGTGACAACGGTGTGCCACGTCGCTTCATCCTCTAGGCTGTACATTAGCAAAATGCTTCCAGTGTCGGTGTGAGCAATCAGCCTAATGCACCGAGGGCTGGAGCTCTCGTCTACAGCACACACACTCTGCTGTATAGCCTCTTCTTATCAGTGGCCTAAATGAGAGAAGACTGACAGAGAGAGAGGGAGAGAGGAGGAGAGTGTGTCTATGTGCACACCTCTTTTTTTAGACCCGAAAATGACCTGATTTCCAGAGCTGCAGGTTCACCGTGGTGTGCTCTGTGCCTACCTGATGTGAACACCAGACAGGCCTAGCTGCTGACACTTGTTTGCTGGTTGTCCCTCTGTGACTTTTCCAAGACAGTCTTTCTGTACAAGTGTTGTTTTCAGACTTACGCCAGGAAATAATTGTTAGGATTATACTTACCACCACAGAACCTGAATTGAACAGATTGGTCATTGTACTGTTTGCTGTGGTCGTTCAGCTGGCATAGAATAAAATGGATACTATAGTGCTTTGCTATGGTGATGAGTCAGTAGGGCCATAAAGTGTGGCACACTTGCTTGTGAAATGTGCAGACATGTTGAACTGTAGCCTGAAAGCAGGATTGGTAACGTTTTTATCTGAGTTTCCTGCTGTGTCACACAAGCACTGAGGCGGCTGAAATCTGACATCAGCAGCAGTGAGCATAACATAAGGAAAGATTCTCCTTCTTCTATTAACCCAACTCAAACTAGCAAACCTAGCTGGCAAGCATCATCAGACATACGTTTTACTTAATATAACTCTTTAAATGTTGTAAACTGTCATAGTGTAGAAGAAAGGTGTATGTTCACTTTAAACGGCTGCTGGCAGTAATGCGAGACACCTTTCCGCTGCTTTGGTCCTCACTGCAAAACCTCTTGCCTCAGAGAGTCAGTGACTTGCTTTAAGTGGCTTTATATGGATGCTTGGCTAGATAGTCCAGTACCATGGCAACGATACACATAAAAATGGCAGCCGCTCTGACCATCCAGGAATGTTGATTTGAATGGGAAAGACCATCGACTCCATTCAAGCTCTGAGGTTGAGTGGAGTAGTAAAAAAAAAATTCAGTTTGCTGGCATTTATGGTTAAATACATGTATCATGGCATGGAACAAAGAGAAAAAGGCATTTCTCATTTCATTGTGACGTGAAAACACTTCACCAATTTTAAGTTGTGCAGCATCTCAGTCTGAACTCAGTTTAGTTTTGTTTGAACTAAGAGCAAATGCAAGTATGTTGTCGTCCTGCAGAATTTTCCAAAAATTTTTTTTGAAAAATTTCATGTTGTTTACAAATACTTCTTTAGCTAGTTGTTAGGCTGTACAAGTAAGTATATAAAAGTGTATAATACAAATGCAATTTATGATACCATTGGCTGAATACTGGCTTATGAATTGTGAATTGACATCTTGTCATCTGTCTTTGACCCACTGGTGTCCTCCAATATGTTACCTAGACTACACTCCACCCTCATTGGCTCAATAAAACCCCATTATGCTAATTGGCACGGTGTCATGTGTCAATCTCCCAGTGTAATTACTAGGCTGTGCATGCAACCTTCTCTTGTTTACCCATCCTCACATGTTTTTGCCTGTGTGTATGTGTGTGTGTGGGTGTGGTACCATATACAGCAGGGCCTGGGCTGTAATTATCACCAACCCGCCAACTGCGTTTCACTCTCCCTGAATCAACCTCCCCCACCCCTCCACCCCACCCCCTCTTGCCTGGGTCCAGGTTGGCTATGTTAATGCAGTCACATGGCTCCACTAATGTGCAGGACGAGTTGTTGAGAGCTGAGAACGCTGAGCAGGACAAATTCGTTAATGACATTTTGGGAACATTGTGTTTTATAATTAACAAAACAAAAAATGGGAGGAAAAGCCAGTGGCACTTTCACGTGGCTGGCAGCCACAGAGCTGTGCTACTGTCTGGTGGCCAGCTTGAGCTTGTTGATTGCAGTTTTGGAGCGATGAGTGGAACATTTAGTAAGACTAGCATTTGATTGGCTGCTGATGGGATGATGTCACCCAAAGTTCAGATGCTGAGATCTCTTCTGCACCAATTTAAAAACAAAAAATGGAAATGAGGTGAATGTGATCAGCTCTGGCCTTGTTTTTCTAGTCATAACAAATGAGCGGATGTTCATTGGATTAGAGGTCAGCCTCTCAACTTCAAAGTGGTAAATCTGTGTCATGTTTCTTTTTCCTGGCTAGTTCATGTTATCTTAGTTGTTACATCCGTTTCCCTTTTGTTACTTAGTATATTTTATTTATTTATTTATTTTTTAAATCTCGGCTTGTTAAAACATTAGAACTAGTGGAGTGACTCTTGAATCCCAAGTTTTTTCTTCCTTAAGAGTTATTGTGAAAATCACAGTCCCTTTATTAACAGTTAAATGCATGCAACTCTGTCTGTACTTTGTGTAGAAACAGTATGGTAGATATTAACATGCATGATACAGGCTAACAAAAACTCATACAGTATGAATGTTCTGTGCGAGACCTGCAGTGGACAGTAGAGCAGAGGAAGGGCCATTTGGCCAGTCTTTATGTACATTAGTTTTTTGGGCAAAGTAAACTAATGCTTATTGTGTGTGTCTCATGGCTTAAATGCACATGTCATCTCCATTATGGATGCACCAATTTGTTGGAGGAATATTGGTTTTTGGCCTATTAGCTAATGGGATGACATTAACTGATGGCAATGGCCAATATTTATCTGGCCAGTTTTGTCCAGGACTCGAGACCAATGGTCTCATGTTGATGGAAAAATGCGTTTTTGATAGACAAACATCTTAAAGGACAAAAGGGGATTTTGGGGGATTTATTATCAATATTATGATGCGTGTCACTTAGAAAGTGACATTGAATTGACTGAGCATGTATTGCGTCTCTTCTCTTGCTATTGCTGTTCGTAATCACTGGCTGTCCCCTTAGTTGACTGAGGCATGAGACCTGTGAAAACTATAATAACTCTTGAAATGTTGCCGCATTACTGACCATTCACCCTGTCAGAGGAAAACATGTTGCGCTATTTAGAGAGAGTAAACAGAGGCACTGTCACAGAATAACGTGAAAAACAGAAATGGACCACCAACACCAGGAGTTTGCATCTTCGGGTCTGAGTCGGCCTACAAGTCAGGACTGAACCAAGATGAGTACTGATATCTGAATCTGAGTTGGAACAGGGTCACAGTTTCCCAAAACCTGGGTCTCACTGAGATGGCTCCTTAATATCATTAGCGGTTACATCAAGTTACATTATGGTGCATTCAGGCTCTATCCAGTATAAATGAGTATTGGGCAAAGATAAATGATGCTTTCATGATGTTTCCAAATGGAGTCTTGCAAAATTTTGTTTTTGGCAAGAAACTAGAATTAAGTAAGCTACATTTGTTTGAAGGAGAGATTTGTGGGAGTAGGTAGTTGTATAGCGGACTAGAAAAGCATCATAAATGATTCATAAATTTTTTAAAAATGGAATTTGTGCTCATTCAAAGATAGTATAATGAAGGCCTAAAATACTTAAATAAATCATTTCAGTACTATCGGCCAAATTGTTCTTTCAAACATCGGTACCGATATTGGCCCAGAATTTCACAATTAGTGCATGCATCCCTCATCTCCATATGTATTTGTTTCCACGCATGCAACATATGAACAGTTGTTTGAATGTGTTCCCTTCCTTCCTGTGTGTGTGTGTGTGTGTGGGCTAGTTTGGGGGGCTAGCGGGTTCCAGTTGCCTAGTAACACAGTTGAGGGTTAGCATTTATGAAAAAGAGGTGTGTGTGTGTGTGTGTGTGTGTGTGTGTGTGTGTGTGTGTGTGGTGCTCTGCGGTGGAGTATATGAGATTATCATAATCATCTCACAGTTACATTGGGTCTCCCTCAGAGCTGCTCATTAGCATAGCAGTGTGAGGAACCTCTACAACTGTGCAGCCCTCTCAGAAAAGGCTCACCATCGGATGCTGTGATCACACAATTGGATTTGATGTTGGATAGATTTCCCCTAAGACAGTTTTTGTGTAACATTTGCTTCCTCTGTCAGTGGTTATTTGCTCCTTGGCTCTAATGTCTTTACATTTTAGGGATACAGCAATATTTGTTACAGCTATTGCTTGGATATTGTGACACCTCTTGGTGTGTAATCTCACAAAGTGTTACTTTTATCTGAGGCATAGTGGGAAAGTATACTGTTGCATTTTTATTTGTTTCTTAAGGCTCACAGGGGCAAGTTGCAAGTGAACCAGGGCTTGTAAACAAAAGTCACATGGACTTACAAGTAGCTCCTTTTACTGGACAGGCTTTTGTCAGTTTGGTGGCCAGTGGGAGTTAAAACAAACCTGATTTCAGTCCCTGTTAACTTTACGTCATAGTGTTTCCACTTTAACCCTTTGAAATCCAGGAGCCTGTGAGCGGGCTTTCATTTTGAAAGATTTTATTTATTTATTTTTAACGACTATTTTTTTGGCATTTCTCCTTTATTTGACAGTTGAGAGTGAGAGATCGAGAGAGAGAGAGAGAGAGAGAGAGAGAGAAGGGTGGAAGACATGCAGCAAATGGCCTGAGGTCAGATTTGAACTCAGGATGCTGTGATCAGCCTTAACAAGTGGTACGCACTCTACCAGCTGAGCTACCAGGGCACCTCCTGAATTGTTTATTTAATCCTCTGAACAGTTTTTTTTTCTTTTTCTATTTTTAATTTTTTGGGGAATAAATTTGGTAACTTGCTTGGAATTTAATGTTAAATGTATGATTTTATTATTATTATTATGATAATTGTTGTTATTTATTTATTTATTTGTTTGGTAATTTTAAAAATAAATTTCCATCACTTTAAAAAAATGGCTAATTTCCAACTCATTTTCTTACTAGTTTGTTTCTTATTCTCAGGTCATTTCATGTTAATTTGCTCAGTTGCTCTCTTCCCTAGTGTTTGAAAGAACTCAGATGACTGTTCAGGTTTCAGAGGGTTAACATTGGCATTGCTCCACTCGTCTTTAGGCTCTCTTTTCCTTAGGCTCCTCCTAATCAGCTTGAAGATTTCAGTACTCTTGTGCGTTATTTCAACAGGCTGGAAATTGTGCTCCTCAGTTCATTACATGGAGAAGTTTGACCTTCATTGTGTTATGCCAGGCTTTCCAAACAGGAGTAACTGCTGGCTATCAGATGTAAACATTTGTCTCTCTGGGCCATTACAACCTTGTGTTTAGGGACTTTAGGGACTGTAGTTGTTTCAGATTATGTTCTCACTCTGTTAGAGTGCTGTTTTGTTAGAGGGCTGAGACTCATATTTTCAGGTATCTGGGTGGTGCTTTTGATGCCACCTGCTTTCCAATGGTGTTGTTCTCACCTGGCCAGACTAATCAAACTAAAGGAGTTCAATTAAATTGCTCCAAACATGTTTGATGTGGAAGTACCCTAGCTATTGACTGTTTACAATATTAGTAATCTAGCATTTCAAGCCTGAAATGTATGCCAAATTGATTGAAATTGTTGTTTAGTTGGATCAAAGGACAACAGTATTCTTCTTACTTTTACTGGACATTTTTGATGGAGGCTGTGTTGAAGTCACACTGAAAAAAAAAAACAACTTAAACAGTATTCTGTAATACCATACAACTTCTTGACAATTTAGGCCAAAAAATTGCAAAAATGTTATTTCACAAATTCTCATTAGTTTTATTTCATAGAAAGCCTGGGGAATCTTTAGTAGTGACTTCATCCTTTACCAGGAAGCATGCATACAATTTGAAACAGTAAAAGCCATTATTATTATGAACAATCTCACTCTTTTGCCCCTCTCATCAAATAAAACAGTTTCCTTCCTTACTTTTGGACCCTTCTCATGTTATGTCCTGCCTTAATGTCCTGTTTCATCAGGAAAAACATCACATAATGGAACCAAGACGCCCTCAAAATTTGCAGCAACATTTTCCAGTGTGGCTTACATAGGAGCCATAAACCTTTGGGTTATGCAATTCAGAAAGTGGTTCCCTTTCATCTAATCTTTCAGAAAGTGCAATATCATACAAAGTTGAAGAAGTCCGGTAAAGTACTATCATTGATCCAAATTAAGACCACATTCTAATTTGGCTCAGCTGGTAGCACGTCTGTCTATGATGCTGGCAGACGCAAAACTTGTTGGTTCGAGACTGAGAAGGGGACTCGGTCTGCGAGGAAGCTGTCGTCCTTGCTAGCATGAATAATACATGTACCTACTCACTTGGCAACTCCACTTTTTTCAAAGAGGGATCTGGGCACGGCATTCAAATGTTCCCTGCTCGGCACCGACACTGAAGTTTGTGTTGTAAATGTCAGAGTGATTTTGCATCTGTGCTCAGCCCAATTCCACCGGCTTGGCTGTGTAGCAGTAAAAGGAAGTCAGACTGTGACAGTGAACTGGTGTAAAGGAATAACGCTTACATCTGCTGTTTGGTGGAGACTTTTATTTCAAGTTTATTATAGTACTTTAAATTACAGTATTATGATGGTATACATATTTAACATGGGTGGTCACAGTGGGGATGGAACCTGTAACCCTGGTGGCGATGGTGTCTTTCTCTGTCTGTTGAATCCAGTTGCTAATCTTGTTAGTGTTGCTGCTGTGTTCAACCTATCGAGCCATGCAGAACCTCAAAGTGCTTCAAGTTCAAGTTGAGCTCTCCATTTCTGGAGTACCTGAGTTATCCCATCACGTCTCATTCAGCAAGCAGCAAAGCACATCGAGTGGCATCCTGTTTTTTTGTTTACAAGTGCCTTTTCATTATATAAAGTTATTGGCCAACAGAAAAGAGAACTGCTGCCTACTCTCCCTTTCACCCCCCCCTCCCCCCAATCCAGATTACTCTGTGCCGCCGGTTGGATGTGGTAACCTTTTCATGCTGGAAGGCTTTCAGTGTTTGAATTTGAAGGAAATCCATGTCCCTGAATTGATTCACTTGAAAGTCAAAGAAGCGCAGGCCCTGCTGTCGGAATTGTTTGGTTTGTTTGGTGCTCTCCCACTTACTTTGTTAACATTTTATACCAAAGGCAGACACCATATGTGCTTCAAGGAGGTCAGGTCATCTGTTTTTACTGCACTACTTTAGGCAAATGTTTGTACTATTTATCTGGAAGACATTTTCACAACAGCAAAGCTCCAGTTGCATCTTATGAATAGCTGTAGGGGCGCACAGATACTGGGCTGAAATGGAATATCCCTATCAGAGACTTCACCAAGACTAAAGTCTGACGCAATAGCCCTCAGTAACATGACAGTAATATGAATTTAAAGCAAACTCTTGTGATTCTCTGCATTTTTTCCACACACAAAAGCCTGTACTAATCAAATGATGGGAAAAGGAGAATTTTATCAATCATTTTGTCCAGTAACCCCAAACTGCGTGTCTGAATTAGCAAGACATCAATACCAATGATGCATAGATGTCTTGCATTCCCTCACATCATGCATAATTGATCCACCTGTCCTTCACACATCTTCTCAGAAGCAAGAAAAACTTTTATATCTTTCATTTGAAACGTGTAACCTGAAGTCTACTTTATATCAGCAAGTGTTTAGAAGAAGAAGAGAGACTTGTACTTCTTTAATAAGTTAATTTTTTTGCTGTTTTGTAGTTGCACAATATCCTCCCACTGAAGTCTTATATTGTGTGTCAAAAAGCCAACCCTGGATCACAAAACAAAGTTCTGTGATTGAAGTGGATTGGATTAGTGCTACATGCTCTTCTACTAGTTGTACTTCTTCATGAAACAAATGAAGTGGAGGGCGTTAGGTGTCCTTAGTGGTGGGTGTTTTTGACAGTGGTGTAAATGGACCCTTACTTGGTACTAACCCCAGTATGTGGACTGTAGCTCCTTATCTACTGTTGGACCGATGCTCCATGTACAGACTAAGCTGTTATGAGCCAGGCTGGTGTCATCTGGCTGTGAACAGGAAACAGGAGGCTGCTGATAAGGAAGTGTTTTGTGTTACAGGACAGCCGTGTGCTCGGCTCTGATAACTCACACCTAGTGGACTTGGTCCACAGGACAGAAACCCTGTGGCGTTGATTAGCTTTGTATGTCTGCGTTTGTGTGTGCTTCTGTGTACATTCACTGGGATGTGATCACAAACATAAAAAGGCCGGAAACTGGCAATCTCTCATCAGAAATTAATCAGATTTTTTTTGCCAAAAAAAGGAAATCCTGTTTTTCAATGCATCAGGTATTGATGTTTCACTATGGAGATGAATATGAAGTTTATAACCATCCAAGATACATAAGTTGCGCTTCGGGGTGCATCAGTTTGATATTTTGATGCCATGATTTTACTGTAAGGAAAAATCAGTTTCACAGTTTTACAATTGTTATGCAGTAATTTACTTTAAGCAAGGATGAAGAAAGTGAAATAACCATTTCATATGGAAAAGTTTTACTTTTGGCCAATTTTTTTTGCACAAATCTCCTTTTTTGATAGTTTTTATATCACTGTGCTGACCCTGAATCAGTATTTTGTGTTAATTTTGAAGCTAATTAATAACTGTTTCATTAGTTGCACCAAAATATACAGAAAATACATTCATGTAGTATGTGACTGTGTATTATTATTGTCTTACTGTAATTCCTTTATTTTTATTTTTATTTATCTTTTAATTTTTTAATTCAAACTTTTTTACTTATTTAATTTAGTTTGTTATTTATTTATTTAAAAATTATTTGTCATCTTTATTTATTAATTACAATGATTGTAAAATTAAACTTTGTCTAAAATCGCACAAAATTGGATGTTGAACCGCAATACTTGCGAAATCACAATAATTATAGAATCGCAAGACATATCGAATCGGCACCCAAGTATCATTAACTGTATCGTATTGAAGAGTCCCTGATGATTAAACATCTACCTTATACATATAGAGATGTTAAAAATATGCTTAAATTCAGTGAAAAAAGGCATGGTTTTCCTATTTTGTAGTAGCTACCATTTGAGGTGAAGCTTACGGTGCAGTAAATGTGTTCTGGAGACGAAAAGTAATCGACTGGACTCGACTATTACACAATTTGGATATTTGCGTCTTAGATTGACGTCTGAAACTAAACTAGAAACCTAAATGCTTGAATCTAAAATCTTCATGAAAACGTCTGTTCATTGCAATCACTTTCCTAAAAGCCAAACAATATGTGATTTTACAGTAAAATGAAAAAGGCCGCCCTGTAGAAGAAGATAACGCGAGAAATGCTTCATTTGTGAAGTATATTGGGAACAGTGGTGTAGCTATGCATCAACAGCTTATACGGCTTCACAGCGCACACTGATGCACAAAGTAGAGGGACATCAGAACCTCATGTACAGTGCAGCGGGACAGTAGACTTCAGTAGATTATATAAAGCTCTTAACTCCTATATTCCTCAGTCATGACCAACACACAGGAATGTGCTGCTGTGGTTGCATCCATCTCTCTCTCTCTCTCTCTCTCTCTCTCTCTCTCTCTCACTCTCTCTCTCTCTTTCTCTCCATTTTCTCTCCCCTACTCCTCCACCACACTCACACAGCCATCCCTCTGTTTTCTGATTAGTCATCGGGCTAATGTAGCACTGCATATCCGAACCTTGAAACCCAAAACACAACCCACACCTGTCTCTATCTCTGTCTCTTTCTCTTGCTTTTTCTCTCTCTCACTCTCTTGTCGCTCTCTCAGTTCAGTTCAGTTCAGTTTGATGAAGCTTTATTGGTTTGACCATATACAAGTGCAGCAACAACAATAACAACAGAATGAAATGTAAGAATAAAAGTGATTAGGCCAGTTAAGATCAAATTACATTTGCCACAATGTCAGTGTCTCTCTGTTTTGCTGCCTTCACATCATATTAGAGGAAGAAGAAGTACGGGCTGCCATCTTACTGGGTTATGTTGTTGGAAAGCCCACATCCAAATGTACAGTAGGGGTGCCACAAGAATCAATACTCATGTACTAAGTTAATGCAAAGATTTTCTAAACAATACCAGTACCAGTGTTTTTAGTATATGTAGTATCGATGCAACTTGACACCTCAGTCTGTAATTCAATGTCGCTATTCTATTGTAACCGTAGCTTGTTTGTTTAAATTGTAAAGTTTCGTACAGTTCCTCTAATTTGAATCAGTATGTTGTTGGGCTGCTTTGTTTTCTACTTTAAGGCCACAGGCCGATGTCGTACTTGTAACTCATTGTTCTTTTTCTAATGCAGCAACACATGGGAGAGTGATCAGACTTGAGCTGGACAATGTGTGTTTTACATGGTTTTAACATCCACAAGCTGGCATACATTGTGAATCAAATAGGATGTGAATAAGGCATTTCTCCAGCTCTCACATATGTTTTTCCTTCCTTTCTTCCCCATTCTTGGCAGTTGTGTCATTAAGTTTTCCTCTGTAGCACAGCTTACTTTTCAATAAACTCTTATCTTTTCCTGTCATTTCTCTAATTCAGCTGCCGCATTGCAGATCAGTAAGGCAAAATAGAAATGAACTGAATTCTTGTAAATCTGCCATCTCCCTCCTTCCTGACCCTGTTTAGCCATGTA
The DNA here is from genome assembly GCF_902150065.1 of Myripristis murdjan. Classification (NCBI taxonomy): domain Eukaryota; kingdom Metazoa; phylum Chordata; class Actinopteri; order Holocentriformes; family Holocentridae; genus Myripristis; species Myripristis murdjan. The sequence goes on along the minus strand of NC_043994.1, from coordinate 11,369,907 downwards.
AACATTAATAGATAGCTTAATATCATTTAGGACCTCAGATTAGAGGTCCTGGTAGTTCACAGTTGGACAATGACATCACGTGACTGTGCGTGAATGAGCTTATATAGTAATTAACAACCGGCTATGTTGTTGTTTCCGGATTACCTCTTGCCTTTGTTCAGTTTACCACCCAACTTGCGCGGGTTGTTGTAGTGATGGCAGGGGAACAGAAGGTACATCTCTATAGTGGCAAAACTGAACCAGCAACCAAGAATAGCTGTAAGTTTGCAGAAGTTGTATCTATTTGTTTTGTTTATATATCCATTATCATTCTCTTTCTCCCTCTTTTTTTCTCCACAGCTCTTAATTCCCTTGCTTTCCCTTGCTCTTCTCTATCATTTCAAGGGCCACAGAAATGTTGTCATGGAGCTGTGACTCTGACCTTTGCACTCCTTGTTATTGGCTGTGCATAATGTTGGCAATCTAGGAACAGAAGTTTATAGTATTGTTGCACTGATTTGAAGCCCCTCTGCATATGAGTAGAACAACATGTTCTGTGGTTACTGTGGGTCTGCAGCATGGTGCAGTTAGCTTAGGCCTGCGCAGGCCGGAAGTGGCGTCCTTGACCTACTTGTAGTGCGGGATACTATATGAGATATATGAGAGCAGTTTATGCAGGCAGTAGTGAGAAGATCTATATACATGCATATTTTGCATAAATACCTGCTGTATTAGTGAATGTAATTCTCATTCAATCTGAGAAAATGTTTTACCAAAGCTTCAAACAGCTCTTTTTGACTACCAATACTTGTACACCTCTTTCATTGGCAACTATTTTCCCTATTCTGTTCTTTGCACTTCTCTCCTGCTGAATTTTCTCAGGTTCACAGAATTTTGTCAGGGCACCATGTCGCTGTACACCTTACTGCTTGTAATGCAGTAGTTGATGTTAAGAATTGAAGCTTATTCTACTGTCACACTCAGTGAGCGGCGCTCTGGGTAAGAACGCCAGCTAGATGCCCAAGCTGTAAATGCTTCATCCGTAACTTCCCCTTCTCTCTCTCTCTCTCTCTCTCTCTCTCTCTCTCTCTCTCTCTCTTTACCCAGTCGATGCTGATGAGATTAAGAGGCTAGGGAAGAGGTTTAAGAAACTCGACCTAGATAACTCGGGCTCACTCAGTGTGGAGGAGTTCATGTCGTTGCCGGAGCTGCAGCAGAACCCGCTGGTGCAGAGGGTCATCGACATATTCGACACGGATGGGAACGGAGAAGTGGACTTCAAAGGTGGGCGGTACACTCTGCTGGTGTGGGGCAACACTTTACTTTACAGCCTTGTTCCAGTTAAACCTGATTGTTTATCACTGAAAAAAGTACTGTAAGCACACCATAACACTGTGTCAGCATGGCACAGCATGTGTCACAAGCAGTTCATTGCTGTCCGGCATTTGATCACAGCTTCATCATATTTCATACACTGCACTTACACAGCGCAAAAATGTATTTACTATGGTTAACTCACTTTGCAAGAAAAATACCATTTTAATGTGACCAGAAATTGCCATTAAGATTTTATTTTACTAGGTTTTGAATTGGTTCATAGAATAATATCAAATAAATACAGCATACAAGATTTTGTCTTGACATTCATGCAGAAACAGATTGACAAATAGTAGAAGGACGAAAATTAAATTTAGCATTTTTTTTTTGTAGCACTGTCTCTGATAGGTGTCTGGGTATGGTTTCTCTGATGTTGTTAGTCTAGCATCTTATTGATCCGCTATAAGTATCCTCTCTACATATATTACATACACTGAACACCCATACGTATATCGTCACAGAATTTCTGTATATTAAGATTGTTTTATACTATGGATTTCTGTAGCTTTGTATAGTATAGATTGTATAGATTGAGCTTTAGATTACATTTGTGAGGCCAGCCCTTGAAACCAGATGGTAAATGCCTTAGTGAGTTTAAGTTAACGTTGTGTAAGTATATCTGTGCTTTTTACTTCCATGTTTATGTCTTATGCCTTTTTTCCAGCTCGATAAACAAGGCAGTTGAAACACGTTTGAGAAGTAGCCGAATTTGATTCAAAGTTGATTTACTGTAATAACTGAAATCAACTGAACAAAATGTTTATCGAAACTGCAAATTCATAGTAATGATAGAACCTCATACCTCAGTCATATAAGAGACCTTTAATTGCAAAAGACATCCCCAGCATTCGAGCAGTGAAAAAAATCCCTGTCCTGAACTGATCACAACGAATTGTGCCTTACCTTGAATGATAGGTGTTATGAAATAGGTCTGTTGTTCTCCCGCCTTAGAGACATGCACCAGTCTTGGGAGATCGACCAAACATTAATTGCACTACATGAATAAGAAAGAAGGATTTTGATAACGAGGGACTTTGGACCCAGTGGTCTCTCTTCTCTCAAAGCTTCATTATTGTAGGACGGCTCTGCAGCATGGGTGTGGACTCACCCATATTTTATAGGTGTGCAATACATCAAATAAAACTGAAATGCTTTCATACAGCCAGACGTCCTACAAGTCTCCAAAATACCTGAATCAGCTCTTGTAAAGAAAAATAAAAGAGCACAGGGGTCGGGGTCTCATGAACATACATATCTTATGTGGTTGTGGACTAATCTCACATATCATGATATTGTCTTAAACAGCTTTCATCAGTTGTTAAATAATATGGCCCTCACATTGAAATTACCTTGTCACTATCATAGAGGTTTGTATTATTGAAATGGAGACTGTAGGAACTGTGATTAGCACTTGTTGAAACAACATTGGAGAGTTATTTCATTATGCTGTCTGTTGATTTTGATTATTTATAGTGTATTACATCGTGAAAGAAAGGTTGTAAACATTCTGCTTTGACAATGAGTATCATAAACATCTGGAACATCTTAATAAAAGTTGTTTTTTACAAAAAAAGAAAGAAAGATAATGCAAAAGGGCCTCCATTGTGCTCCTTTGTCTTAAAGATGCACTAGGCAAGATATTTATGTAAGAACATATCTGTCTCAGCCTAAATCACAACACAGGGTTGCAACAGAGAAAAGCGACTCATCCCTCCCGCTGGAGAATAGCATTTTTCACAAATTAATTACAAATTAATAAGACAGTTCTCGACCCATAACAAGGTATAAAGTGAAACTTAAGAGCCAAAAGACAAATTGTCTCTTCAACAGCAGTGAGCTCTTTCCAGATAAGGATGGATATTTTACCTTTCTTGTCACTTTGGTATAAAGAGATCACAGAACAGACAGGCTGGTAATCATCATTGTGTGCTATAGCTGTTAATGACATCACATCTGGATGCCAAATTTTGCATTTTCAAACACTTACCTTTCATTGCCATTTGGACCCACCATGTTCCCTAGTGCATCTTTCAATATGGACTAATAGATGAAAACAACCCTAATTAACTGATAATCAAGTCAGTAACTTGATTTTCACTTATTGGTCTCCTCATCATAGTTCAACAGCAAATCAAAGGAAAATACAATAGACAATAAGCACTGCAGTTTTGTGAACCCCCTGTACTGACTGTTGCTCTCCTTTTCCCAGAGTTCATCGAGGGAGTCTCGCAGTTCAGCGTCAAAGGGGACAAGGAACAGAAGCTTCGGTGTAAGTAGAGCTGGAGACACTCAAACACCCTAACTACTTAAAATCACGTGGCCAATGGTGGCAGACCCTACCTCTCAAGTCACCCCAAACCACCTCCCCCAAGTGTCTGCGGCTGGCGAGGGACTGAATCCCACCGGATCTTTTCTCTCCTGCGTCTCATCTGCTCTCTGTTTGTCTCACCTTCCCTTGCTCTCTCGACACAGAACTGTGATGTGGAAAAAATTAAAATGTAAACTACCCCTGCAATCTACCAATCTTGTAAGTCAGATTGAAAGTCATATTGCTCCATCAATGAGCGGTGAGCAGTGACTGAAATTACTGTTTTGGTTCCCTGCCAAGGACTCGTAAACTAAAAGAATTTTCCTACAGAGGATAATTTTCGCTGGCAAAAATAGTTTACTTTTTCATGGAAACATGCTACTCTACAGGTTTTTGATTAAATTTTCCACATAGAGTCGGGTATTGTGTCAAATATCCTATCAAGATACAAGAACAGACCCTTGGTTGGTGTTAATTTTGGACCCTGATAATGCTGGACTGATAAAGATTTGTGTCTGCCTCTGCTCCTCCCTCTCTCTTCCTTCCCTCCTGTCATGACTTTCACCACAGTCGCCTTCAGGATCTATGACATGGACAAGGACGGCTACATCTCCAACGGCGAGCTCTTCCAGGTGCTGAAGATGATGGTAGGCAACAACCTGAAGGACACGCAGCTCCAGCAGATCGTGGACAAGACCATCATCAATGCAGACAAAGATGGAGACGGCAGGATATCCTTCGAAGAGTTCTGTGCAGTAAGTCGTACCCCCCTCGGGTATTTTGGGGCAGTGACATTTCTGCTGATGCAGCCTGTTGTGGTGAAGGCAAATGTCAAAAGGGTAACAAAACAGCGTCTTTTGCTCAGGCTTCATGGCACTGAGTTTGAATTTCACGCTGGTGTGAAAGGGTGTCAAAGGGTGGTGGGTTCTTGCTACATAAGATGAACGCCTTGAAAATACAGTTATCATCATGACTTGACTACATATCACATCAGCATTGGCATAAACAACAAATTCCTTCAAATATACAACCTTTAGGGCATGAAGCTTAAGCTCTTATAGCATAGATACAGAGTACATAGTGCCTTGACGATAGTCCCATAACCCCAGAATGATTATGTAAAAGAGACCAGTGCTAAACATATAGAAATAAGATGTAAAATCACAGGAAAGATGTAGAAGGAATTATGTTCTGCTTCAAAATAAGAGCATATTTGACTGAGCAGGGGAGTAAAAAAATGGTTAAAGAAGTTAAGAGTGTCTGAAACTGTCAAAAACGATCAACGAGCGCATGGAAATAATACATTTTGCTGATAAAGTCTGTGAAGGGACGCAAGGACAGGAGCGACAGTCCCTCTTTTTAAGCAGGAGGGGGTTACTCTTCAAAGTCTAGGTCATGGTTAAAGAAAACAGCCAGGTTTCTTGCACAAGGCCTCACATTTGCTGTCCAGTTGCCAAGATGACGGCAAGTAATGCCGAAAAATCTCCAGTTTACCAAACAGGATGGTGTTTTTCTGTTACTGAGCCAAAACAAGTTCTATGCATTCCAAAATTCGACGTCATCAAGGCAGTCATGTAAAGTGATGAGGTTTTTGATATCTTGTCTTAAATACAAATCACTTGATTACAAACTGCTACAGAAGGGTAGTAGAAGAACTTAGTGACGGAAACAGTCAGAAAAACCCTACGAGCCCACGGTCATGAGACATGGCCTCAGGGTTAGGGAAGAGCAGATTTGAGAAAGCTTGTAAAGGGATGTAAGGACAGGAGTGGCATTGCCGCTCTGTTTTAAGCAGGACTAAGTTACTCTTCAAAGTCACCGCCAAAAAAACAGCCAGCTTTCTCACGTAAAGCCTCACCAGTTGCCAATATTACTACAGTAACAGTGTCTACTAATGTCGGTTTGCTAAATATGATTATTTCTGATTTTCTGTTGCTGAGCCACAAGTACTGAGCTGTTGAACATTTTGATTTCTTCAAGACATTCATATAAAATGATGAGGTTATCTGGGTTGTAAGGCTATTAATCCAAGACCAAGAACCAAGATTTTGTAAATATTATTTGATAGCATTCCAGTAAATACTAGTTGAGTTCATGGCTTTATATACTAGAGATATTGTCCTAGGAGTTATTTTGTTAAAACCATACTTACAGGGTTTTTTGTAGCAAATTTCAGTTACCTGAACTTTACCTGAAGAATAGGTTTTATGTCAGATCCAGGCAAAATCTCCTTCAGCACATCATTAAGTGTTCTGCTTGTTGAAAATACAAAGCTGACAATATCGTCCATATAACTTGTCTTTTGTAGGCCCCCAGTGGAACTTGCCTTGCTCGGAGACATTTCCATAAATGAAAGGCACCACTTCTAACTTTGACAGAAACAAGGCCCACATTTGACGGCTGTATCTCTGGAGCCTTGAACTAAAAAGGCTCTCGTCCTTGTGGGAGTGTATTTTCAGGATGGCTCAGAAGAACATTAGATCCTGTTTTTAACAAAGCAATGCTGCTCAAACACTTCAAGGTTCATGTGGAAAGGATTGTGTGACATGGTTTCAGTTCTGTCTCCCTGAAAGCATTCCTGATCTGAGCACATAAAGTGAAAGGAATTGCAACAAAGCGGGTGTAAAAATAACACTATAGATATAAAAATGTTTTTTATCAAAGGGTCGGTAGTGGTAAAAGGGAAAAGAGCATCTGTGTCTTGTGGGTTTGTTGCTTATTTATGACTTCAGTGCTGCTGGGGGACTGCAGAGTGTACTGCAACAATCCATTTACAACCCCAAACCTAACCATTGTACGCTGAACGGCCACAAAGCAAGAGTTTCATCAGTGTGATCATACAGTGTGCATGCTAGGCAAGAATTTCAAAAAATACCAAAAAATGGGGGTTCTAAGGAAAACATGGGTCAACCACATTTAGTGTTTGCTTTAACCTATTTTGAGTATTAAATGGTAGGTTTTACTGCATAATCACGGTACTGCACTTAATTGATGTCCTATTCAAGTGGTAATTTGTGAGATTTTTTGTTTCCATTGTAGTATAATTTGGTTTATCTACCTTTTTTTTATGACCCTTCAATTAATTCCTAGTCCACATCATAGTAAGTATTGTGAAAATCATGGAGAACCTTTGCATTTCTGAATGTGCAATTTTTTTTCTCCTTTGGTTGATGTGGTCATTTGCCACAAACATCTGACCAATTGGAGGTCGTGCCTGGCTTCATCGCCACATTACTGATGTGCTGTGACCAAATCGGATGAACCTATGCAAATTCTCTTGCCTGTCTTCCTCCTGCCAGGTGGTCGGCGGTCTCGATATACACAAAAAGATGGTGGTGGACGTGTGAGCGCTCTCCTGCTCGCTAAATCCCCCCTTCCTCCTCGACACTCGCTTTCTCCACCATCTCTGAAGATCTGCTCAAGACGTCCGGCAAAACGCTCTCTGTGTAACTCAATGGAAGTATTCTCTCTATTTCTATTTCTATTTCTCTCTTTCTCTTTCTCTCTCTTTCTCTCTGTGAAGCCACTTCTTTTTCTTTCAAAACCACGGGCCTCGTGAAGCCAACTTTGAAGTTTTATTGAACTGTAAATCCTCTCAATAACCCGGTCGTAGCACTTTAAAAGACTGAAGGACAGCTATTTCTCATTTGCAAGAGCATCTCCGATTTTGGATGAGGGGGGGAAGGCGGGGAGGGGGACGGTGAAGCGGCTGGTTGGTTTGTTCATATTTTCCTTTTTTTTTTCCTTTTTTTCTTTTTTTTGTTAATTATTTTTGATATTTATTTTTGTTTTCATCTTTTATAAAGAAGAAAAAAAAGTATATCTATGGTTCTCTCATGAGGGGAAGTGTATAGTATACAGACACTTGATTTCAGTACAACTAGAGAGTAGGGTATGAAGTGCCAACTAGAACATATCCAGAAACCAGTCCAAGTTATTACCTATCACCACCGCTGTCAGTTCCGCCGCAGAAACTGGGTTGCGGCACACGAAGCTGCACGGTTGCGAGTCACAACAATATATATATTAGATGCAAAGCTAAATTTCATATATTCTGACTTTTGTTGTCCTCCATTTTTAGTGTACACTTGAGCAGTTTGGATTAGATCTGCAAAGCTTCCGGTCACACTTCGCAAAGCAATTCATGTTTTTTTTTTTTTTTTTTTTTTTTTTCTTCTTTTTTGTAATAAGAGTGCTAGTTTTATTTATACTTAAACATGTTTATATTGTTGGAGATTATCCTTGTTTTCCTGTCATGGAATTATAAGTAGTATAAATTAATGCCAAGAAAGTGATGTCTTTGCAAACTAATTTGTGGCTGCAGACTGGTACATGGTTTACTCTTCGGTGAAGCATTTTACATTTCACAGTGTGCATCCATACGACAATCCTTGATGCAAAGAATAGCTCTGCACTCACATTGACAAATGATTTATAGTGAAAATATAAGAATTTAAATAGACTTTTTATTTCATTACATTAAGAACAGAGGCTGAACGATGCAGCGGACTTGCCTAAGAACCGAGAAGAACAATAGTTTGAGAGCGAATTATGGCGAGGACTTGTGCTGTTTGTAAAAGAATATAGCAACTTAACAGAGACTTATCTGCAGGCAGCGTTGTGTTTTTTTTCTTTTTCTTTTTTTTTTTATTAACCGATATGTGTATATTAGGTAATCAGTGTTTGCTCATCTTCTTAAACAGCAAGAGGGAAAGGTGTTGTCTCTGCTTTACATGAGCCCTTCTGAATTCGTACCTTTTCTCAGTACAGCGCAGGACGGGTCAGACTTCTCTTTAGCGCAACAGAAACACTTAATCTTAACGCGTTGGCATGATCAATGTGCAATGGGATAGATTGTATATTTTAGGGTTTTTTTTTTTGGTTTTGTTTTGTTTTTTTTTGGTTTTTTTTGAACGTGTACATTTCAAAAGTTGGCTTCCTCTCCCACTTTTGTTTTTCTATGACAGTCACCTCGTTTTCTCCCCCTCCTACCCACCCACTAGTACGAGCAGGGAGAAAAACACAAACACAACCAAACTTAAATTTCGAAGGGAAAATGCTTCCTAGTACAATGGCATCGGAATAGCTTTGTTTTATTTAGTTGTTTTTGGAGACCGACTGCTGGTTTGAACAGGAGTTTTCAGTCAGAGATGTGAATCTGGAGTGCCCTGTTGTCCCCTATCCCAAAGCTCTGCACGGCTTGGGCCTCCCTGTGCTTGCATGACATGGAAATATATTTTTTGTTGTGCATGTAGATCAATTTTTTGAAATAATCCTCTTGTTTACACATGGATGGTGATGTTAATATATTTAAGAATTTAATGGTATACAATATGGATGTTGCCAAACTTTGGTAAATGTACACATATTATGAGAGGTAATCCAAATGAACTGAACTACATGTAACTTTTTGTATTTTACCCGGGTCAGCGAGATGCTTCTATTCCAGTAAAAGTTGCATATCTGATCCTGTCTCAAACTGCCACACACTGTACTCAGCTTAAAGGGGAAAATTTGATGTTATTTTTTTTTTTCTTTTGTATATAAGTATTTGTTAAATGCAGTTCTGGCTCTCTGTTCTCTGTATAGTTCAGACCGCGGTTTAGTTCGTAAGTGCTACTTTTTCTCTGAGGGATTTGGGTTCTTTTTAGTTTGTGTGGGGAAATCTGAAACGATTTAAGTTTGAGAACCTTTTTTTCCTTTTTCTGCATGCTGCATCTTATGCTGTGGGACTGTTGGAAACTTGATACTGTATGAAATAAAAAAAATTTAAATAAACTTTGAAATGTTGAAAGTAATGGCTTTTTCAGTGGTTTGCCTTTACACCTCAGTTGTCTCTAGAATGTCAGTAAGCATCCCTTCAAATTACTTGCGTTAATATTTTCCTTCCTTTTCCTTTTTTTCCACCCTCCATCCTGTGATGTGCTTTAAGTCTATATTCCATTCACAATAAGTGTGTTGTAAATGTGCATAAATGGGAGATGTGAAGGACAGAAAAGTGCCATCCTCCATTATAAACAAATGAAAGGAAACCAGACTAGTTCATCACTGGGAGTTGAAATCATTTATTTACACAAATTCATATCTCCAGATACATGCACACACAGTGCATAGATGTATATAATCTTTCCCGGTGACGTTGTTTTACCATGAATCCAGCTGACCTCATGAAAACATGAGGCCAGTGTAGAGAAACCTGAGTGAAGCCGGTCCAAATGTCTAAGGCAATGAACAGTCCGATCTCATCAGCACAGACCAATTCCACCAGCCAATGAGAAAGAAGATTACTACATCGACCAATCAGACTTCAGAATCTCTCCGCAGCCCGGCTAGCCACCGCCCTGATGTTACCGTAGACCTTTGAAGGTGGACTTCCTGCAGGGAAGAAAATCAAAAGTTTGAAGGTCATTTACTGTGTGTGATCATTAGCTGTGAATTGGAGGATTTCTGTTCCAGATCAGATGTATACATTTGATGAATTCTTCCTGTAATTACCAACTTAATAATAATAATAATAATAATAATAATAATGATAATAATAAAAAAAATCTCCTTCTTACCTAAGATTAAGTTACATATTGCTGTCCGGGCCATCTTGATATTCTGGAAGGATCCTAATATGTGTACTTTTCTGTTGTCAAAGGGATGGACCAATATCAGAGAAAAAAGAGAAAATGGCATTATTTGTCTTTGTGGATAAACAATTTTATGCACAATTAATGTAAGCCAATGCAACTGCATTTGATCAACTAAGAAAAAAATTAACCTTGTTAAATCATTCCTGTTTTCTGGAAAAGGGAAAACAAACAAACCAAAGCGCTCGTTGTGCAGCCCCCCCTCTCCCCAAGCCCCTCCCACCAAGTGACCGCTGGTATGTCCTGAAATGTCAAGGTGAGACTCGTGAGAGTCATACAGTAGTTGATCTATCCATTTAAAATAATCTTTTTACAGCGAATCTCTTAGTTACGCAAATGTTCATGTGAAGCAGCCATTTTGAGTTGGTCTTGTTGAGTTTTTATGAAAACACTCGTGTTGGGGGGGTTGGTAGAGAAGGGAGGACATCTAGTCAGGACAGAGCGACGTACACATGCGTCTGCATTCGTAGAATAGCCAATAGGAACACTAGCTCTCTGAAATAGCCTGAGATTAAACTCTCCTGTCACAAGCTAGTTTTTCTAAAGCCTGAAGACAGACAAGAGGAGGTGTGAAGTCCTCTTTTCTCTTAGATCACTTGAATTACATTATGCTGAAGGGTTAATCTGGAATTTTAGCCCAGTGACACCAAAAAAAAAAAAAAAACCTGCCTACCCCAGCTTTAAGTAGGGCTGCTCAATTATTCGTACATAATTGTGGATTGTCTAACACAATTCTATGGCGCTTTTCTAGTCAAAGCATTTTACACCTGACACCTCACACTCTTTCATTCACACAATCATATACACACACACATACACTAACACCGATGGCAGACGCTGCCATGCAAGGAGCAGCAAGCGGTTCAGTGTCTTGCTCAACAGCACGTCAGCATGCTCCCTGGAGGAACCAGAAGCCCTCTGTTCACTCGAGGACCGCTCTACCTCCTGAGCCATGCCACCCTAAGTCGTATATTGCAGTTTATGTTCCCATAGTCTGATGATATTTATGAGACAGTTCATTCAGTTCCCATGGAAGTCGACATTTGATATATTTGATATATTAAATATCAGACATGTGACCAATCAAAAACTTACTGGCCAAAGTGGGAAAAAATGCATCTGAGCAAAATCCCAAGTCTGAACATGAAACTCTGGTTTTAAACCAGATGACGACCAGATTCTTTCAATGACTGGCTCAGAGTTGTAGTAGCATCCCTAAGTAATAAACAAAGTAGCAATCATTTATTATTTTGATTTTATAAATAAGAACCGAGTATAAATAAGATTATGATTTGCATTTGAATTTCCAAAATGCTACCCTGAAAAAGTGCAAAAATTAAAGTGCTGTTTCCTGAAACGGTGAGCAATGATTTCTAAGTGTAATCACACAAACGCAATAGCAAATCAATTGTAATTATCATGTTCATGAGGCACTGGGCACTACTCACGTGTCTGCGAGCACGATGCGAGTCTTTGTGACGTTTTCGATGGTGAATTTGGTTTTCCCTCCCTTCCCTGCTATCCTTCCGATCGCTCGGGACAGGTGGTCTCCTTTCAGTGGTTTTACTGCCGAGACAGCAAACGCAAGAAATCACTTAAGACAATGAATACACACTGAGACATGTGACCTTGAGATGGCTCTGCAGCACAGTGGGGGAGCATCGATACAATGTGCTGAGCGACAGAGGAAACGGCGACAGTGAGGCGGCGTGGTCTTACCGTCTGTGACATCGAAGCTCTCGAGAAACAGCTCGTCTAGTCTGATGAGAGCCAGGGCGTCCTGAGGAGAGGGACAGCGTGGAGACGTTACAAAACAGGAGCACGCTTGACCACTGTGGGTTTTCTGACAGCTGATACTGACACAGATACATTAAAGGAAAAGTTCACCCAAGAATGAAAACTGTATCATTGTTTACTCACTCCCATGCTGGCTAACACACAGGTTAAGTGTTTTTATTTGTACAGCAGTCTTCTTCAAAACAACTGAAGTCAGAGAGCACCACTTTTTAGATTTTGAAAAAAACAACAAAAAAACAAATTTACTCCACATGGCTCATGCAGCAAAGTCTCAATCACACACACAAATCTTCTCTATAAACTCTGACAGCAATAGTTAGCACTGTGACAAGTGTGTGACTTCAGCTGTTGTGGAGGCTGCTGCAGTGTTGTGCTAGCTGCCTCCCTTAAAGCAGACAATACTTTGTGACGATACTGAATATCTTTACGTTTGACCACTTTAAGAAATTACACTTATTCACTGTTTCTGTCTTTCTTGTGGGGGTGAAAACACCAATGAAATAAGATTAATAGCTCCACTAAATTCCAAACTGAGTTCTTTTGGCTAAATCAGCACTTGTTAAAAGGCAGAGCAGCCCACTTCAGAGGCAGTTTATATGCAGCTGTAGTCGGTGAAGAGCCTCCATCATAATGGCAGTGGACAGCACTGACTGTCCAATATCCGATATTTAAGAAAAGACCAGTGCCTGCAAACCAGTGTATTTTACACAGGGCAGTTTGTGATTAGGAGTCATACTATTTCTCCAGCTCTGCTGCTGCCAGGCCGATTTTGAATGAGCTTGGTAAAGCATTTACAGCCACTGTGAGTTCAGGAAATCATTACCAAAACAACAGCTGAGATTAAAACACTCATGGGCCACAAACACAGTGCCATGCTTACCTCCACCTGGAAGCCCAGCACAAAGGCTTTGACAAAATCTGCTGCTCTTGTGAGGGCGCTGATGTCCTGCGTCTCTTTGCATGTCTGAAAGCAGAAGGGTGCATTACAAACACACTATATCAGGCAATCAATCAGGTGGATAAACACAAACTAAAAAACAAACACTCATCATCAACCATCAGCATGAATGTAAAAAGCGGGGCATTCAGGAGATACTGATGTTTTACTACTATCGCCATCCTACTTACACATCAGCATTACTACTGGACACTGATGTGAAGAGTCTGAAAACCAAGTCAGCAGGCACTGGTGATTAAAAGGGGTTTGAAAAGCCTTTCCACTTACTTTAATTTCGACATTCCTGGTTTTCAGGTTGAACCTAACTTGGAGCTGTAAGTTCTCTACGATGGGAGTGAAAATCTTCAGCCAGTTGTCCTTCAGCGGGGTGTATCTGTGGGCTGGGACGGGAATCTTGCGCATCTCATCTGATCCTCCCTGAAGACACAGGTGGAAGCTGGTCATCACAGTGTCAACACCCAAATCTGATATTATCAGATGTTTAATTTATATAACTACTACTAATAGCACTCTACTTAAATGGCATTATTCATACAAGGGGGGTGTAGCTCTAAGTGATTTAGAATTAAATGAAAACATGAGAATAAAACAAAAAACAGGCAACTTAAAACAAGTGCACATCCTGCGTGATAACCAGGCAATCAGCTGAAAAACAATACATAAAAAAATCAATAAGATATATGAAAGATGGAGATAAAACAAAGGAAAACAAAGAAACAGTCAAATATGGCAAAAACATGTCAATAAGTATGACAGTTAGTTAAAAATAATGATGATTGTATAAGGTTTGTTTAAAATGGCACAGATTGTAGCTTTACTGGACGGATCACTCGATAGTCAGTGTTCTGCTGACTGTATAATAAAGCTAACTTGTTTTTAAAGGGACAGAGTGACGTCAGCAAGCCTAACCTGCACACTAACACTCCTGACTGACTCGTACTAGTTTGTCATAATAAACCACCTGATAGCTGTAGTGAAGTGCCAACAAAATGTGGTTTACCTTTAACTTATCGCCTGAAATAGGTGGAAACTGCGGCCGCTTGCTCGCCACGGACTCCTCTGTGTCCATCTCCGCTCCATCTTGTTCACGTTTTCGCTTCTGGCTCTTTTTAGATTTGACTTTGACGAAGGCGTCTGCTCCGCTTCCATCATCTACCGCAGCGACCACCTCGGGAGCTGAATTATCCGCGGTGTCCATCGTGAAATATGTTTAAATCAGACTAAAACCTCGGAACTATGAAAAGCCAGAGACATGAGACAGGCATGAGGGTGTCCTCGTGCAATGGAAAGGACCCAGCAGCTACTGCACCGTCGCCTGCACGGTGAAAATAACACACAGATGTTTAACACTTACAAAAATGTGTCGCTATTGTGCTATAATAAAATATGAAGTCAGAAAAAAATGTCTTGTAAATTCAAATTGTGTGACTATGTAAATTAATGACCTTTAATGTGTATATTTTCATCAGGCATCTTTGTGGGCAGTCACAAGCTTGGTTGAGGGAGGGTCTTTCACGTCGTTTGTTTTGGCAGCGCACACACCAGGGTTTGTGACAGTTTCTAAAGAAGTTTCCAGCCGTTTGACGAGCCGCTTCCTCGTCCGTGAAGATGTCGACGCCGCTCGAAAAGCCCCAAATCATCGCCCACATCCAGAAAAGCCTGAACTACACCATTTTCGACAGCAAATGGATCCCCTGCAGCGCCAAGTTCGTGTGCCTGGGCAACTTCGCCAGAGGGACGGGGGTGATGCAGGTGTACGAGGTGCAGCACGGGGAGCTGCAGCTCGTCAAGGAGGCACGTTCACCTTTGGCTTAACGGTTATACTCGGGCTCGTGCCGTGTCCCCCCTGTAATGCACGCTAGCTGTGATTTGTGGTGAAGCCTCGAGCTGTGTTAGCTAGCCGAGCTAAACCAAGCTTTCCAGAAAAGTCTTGCAAGGTACTGGTTTCCATAGCAACAGGTAACACACGGTTACGGACACGGAGACTGGATTTGAATTATGTAACGTGGGAACTCAGTTCACATATAACTTATACAACTAATTTTACACTTAATTAAATATCTAATTTGGCAACAGCAAAGTAAATGGGACTTGTACTCTTCCTGCACTGACACTTCCTCACGGCTGCTCTGCTGGGCCGGGACGATACCTTCATCTCCCAATTCGATAGTATCACGATACTTCTGGGCCGAATCAATATGCATTGCAATTTTAAAGTATTGCAATTCAATATTACAACTTTTTTTGTTGCGATTTTTGTTGTTTTAATTATCCTCTAGTTTGTGAATACAGCATTCAATAAAGCTGTCATTATCCTAAGGGGCATTTTATAGTGGTGTCAAAGTAATGAAGTTGCTGTGGTGTTAGGTAATTGAAAAAATCAAAAAATAAATAAAAATAAAAAAGTGAATCATTTTTTTTTTTCTCCTACCCAACTCCCCTTTGCACTGGATGCACTACCAGCTCTCATCGAAGCTTGTTTGTCATTTGTTTATTTTTCCTGCAGGTAGAGAAATCCAAGCCCATAAAGTGTGGTACATTTGGGGCCACCTCTCTCCAACAGAGACACATAGCCACTGGGGATTTTGATGGAAATCTCCACATATGGTATTCTGTCCACATAATGTCCTGTCATCTCTAGGGGTGTGATGATCCATTGATCTGGATCGATGTCAGTCTAATGAGTAGCAACCCAACATAATCAATACTAAGAGTATCAATCCATATTATCATCTCAGAGATGTGCCTTTATTTTGAAATGCCCATGGCATGCCTCTTTCACCATTTCTGTCCAAGTGCACCGCCTTCCTAAATGTTCCTAGCACCAGGCAGATAATGGCAGTCAAGGCCAGCAGCCAAGAAAAAGACAATAAGGATATTTATTCCCCTCTCTGGAATAGATCAGCAGTATGGAAATCTTTTGGATTTCAGAGAAAAAAAATGGGTCAACTGATGAATCACCCGTCATATGCAGACGATGCCAGTACGAGATAAAATACTCAGGAAACATGACAAGCCTGGCCAAGCACCTAAAACAGAAACACAGCATTGTAATGCAACTGATTATGTTAGATGGGCAAATGATATTGCTTCATATTGATCGTAGGCCCTTGAATTGATTCAAATCAAAATTGTATCGTGGGAGACTGTGATATCAGTAAATATTATCACTATCCAGAGAGTTGATATGATATTGTATAGTATACAAGCCATCTGTGTCTTACCAGAAATGTTAAAATGAGAGACATTACTATAATGTTACTTTGTGTTGAGTGTGGTGTCCTAACTGCTAATATATTTTGTGACTTGCCTGTAAGACAGAATGTTACAAATGACTCTTGTTTAGCCACTCTGGATTTAAGCTGACAGTAATTTTAACCAATTCAAGTTAGACGCAGAAACCAGATTATTTGCTCATATTAGAGCATTTAGTCAATATTTTAATGGATTCAGTTGGACAGTTGCAATCCTTAATAAAATGTGTTTTCTTGACTGATCACTCTCTAAATTGACTGAATGAAAAGTGAGGTAACATACCAACCCTGTTTTTAGTGTATGGATTAATTCAATGCCTTAATGTCTCCCACAGGAATCTGGAGATGCCTGAAGTGCCAGTGTACTCTGTAAAGGCTCACAAAGAGATAGTGAACAGTATAGATGGGGTCGGAGGCCTTGGGATTGGTGATGGTGCACCCGAGATAGTCACTGGAAGCAGAGACGGTAAATGCATTAAAAAAAAAGTTTCAACATACCATATTGTTTTTTTTTTTTGTTTTTTTTTAGGGAGTTGTTCCTCATCCGATGTGAGGGTCTAAGGACAGAGGATGTTGTATTTTTCTGTAAAGCCCTTTGGGACAAATTTGTAATTTGTGATTCTGGGCTATACAAATAAATAAAATTGAATTGAATTGAATTGAATATTCAAAGTCTCTTCAAAAGCAATGACACAAAAATGTCATTTGTGTGTCACAGGGACAGTGAAGGTTTGGGATCCCAGACAGAAAGATTCACCTGTGGCCAACATGGAGCCTGTGGAGGGAGAAACCAAGAGGGACTGCTGGACTGTTGCCTTTGGTGTGTAAAATAATAATTGCTGGGGGTGAGAGCACATGCATCCACCACATCTAGACAGCAAAGGCCAGTTTTATACGTGGAAACATGGCCAGTCTGAATTCACTGATTTCTCTCACATGTTCTCCACATCACCCACACAAAGTGGCATGGCTATCATGCAGTTATGTTCTAGTGATTGTTTTTGTAGGTTTAGTGCATTTTAAAGCAGTTGGTCTTGTCACAAGTGAGTAATGGTGGTAACAGATACTCTGAAAACACCATGTAGCACATCAAATATGTACACAGTCTCCTACACGCTGTGTTTTATCTACATGAATTAAAATATTTGATGGGAAATTATGAGCGCCTTGTGATCTTAAGTGCTTTTTTAATAGAAGCTGTATATTTGCAAGCAAAAGAAAGTGATTCTTCACATGCCTGGAATATCACCACCACAAAACAATCAGTCCCACCAGCCTGGTTTTCCCACTGGAGTTTGAACTGGCAACTTGTCGAACCATTCAGCCACTGCCAACAAACAACAAACTGTTGAAATGTGGACGTTAGATGCATGGCAGGCAGCACGGAAACTGAGCTGAACATTTGTTTAGAATTCTTTGTGGTATTTTTCAGATTCAGTACAAACTCTTGTGGTGTCATAATCGTTTTAAATTGTCAAACCGCTTTCAGTGATGTTCTTGTAACATATGTGAAATATACCTCAAATTAAGCTGTTCATGTCACCCTGTCAATGCAGGTCATGCTTTCAATGATCAGGACCGCTGTGTGTGCGCCGGCTATGACAACGGAGACATCAAACTGTTTGACCTCCGCAATATGTCCTTACGGTGGGAAACCAACATCAAAAATGGGGTGAGGTGAACAGTTGTCTAGATATGGTAAAGCATATATATCATCATCTTATTTGTAAAGAACTGATGTGCAAAGCCTTTTATGGTATGTGATGTGTTGTCCCCCTGAAGTTGAAGAACATGGGAAATCAAACTGGCAGTATGATGTAGCTGATCCCCCTCTGAAACACAAGTAACTGTAGTCCTAGCATGTGGAATTGAGGTTTTTATTATGATAAACTATCCAATTATGCATACATTTTTAGCACTGCGGCCTGCACTTGAACCATAAGATAGACCAAAACAAGGACAGACGTGGAGCCAAAACATAAATTATTTCCCAGCAGCACTGTTACATAAAATCACAGGGGAGCACTGAGGTGGACTCATAATCTACTGTGTAGAGGCTTAATGTTAGAAAATCTTCACATCATATGCAAAGCATCGCACTTGTGGTATTACATAATGTCTTTGCTCATTCATCATCTGTTGAATGTGGATTAACCTGCCAAGGGAGATTATGTTCATTTCAGCACTTTCTAGCTCAAAGGAAATTGTTTCTGGTGGAGTTGTGCCATGTGATTAAACGTCTAGGGAGTGACGGTTACTTTTTTTGCACATCACGGCCAGGTATGCTGTGTGGAGTTTGACAGGAAAGACATCAGCATGAACAAGCTGGTGGCCACCTCACTGGAGGGAAAATTCCATGTGTTTGACATGAGGACCCACCACCCCACCAAGGGCTTCGCCTCTGTTTCCGAAAAGGTAATTTACCCAGGTGGAGAGAGCCAGATGGCTGTTTGGCCCCTCCATACGGAAAAAGTGTCAAAAGGTTATTTTTTTCAACATTTCGGGCTACAGACACAGGGAGAGGGGGTACACGTCCTTTTGACCGTTTTCACAGCTGGAAGTGTTTGGGCTTGTGTTTGCCTAACATGTTTCGTGGCTGTGTGGTCACCAGCCAAAAATGACATTGGACCGGTAAGGAGAGAAAAGTGTGACTTTTTCACCAGGCCTGTGGGAAAATGCTAGAAAAACACACTTTGACCAGCATTAGAGGCCAGCCCAGGTTGCCAAGCGTTTGGTAGGTCTGAGAGAGATCAGAGGCCTCGCCTTTCTAAATATTTATCCAGGTCCTCTGAGTGATCAGCAGTTGGCACATCAATATCTCCAGCCCTGAATTATAAGGTTAGATTTGATGCATTGGTCAAAAATGAGTTATTCATGTAATGAAGCTCGAGAAGCAGGCCTTTTTTGTGGATGAAATTAGAATCTTTACTAAAGTGGGTAAAAATGCGAATTAGTAATATCATATTAGTTTGCTACATGGTTGTTGAAAACCTGAACATTCATTATCTTAAATACCCTGATGTCTGCACCTTATCCTGGTAGATTCTGAGGGAATTCTTTATTCTCTTTTTCTTAGAATTTTTTCAAGCAGGTAGTTTTTTTTACTGCCTTTTCCTTGTCAGGATTTTCAAGCGGTACCTTAACAAAAATGGTATTACTTGCAACTAGCCTCCTTGAACTCATTGATAATATTCCAACTGTAGTGGTGGCTCAGTGGTTTAAGGCAACTACCATATAACACTGACGTCTTGGGTTTAAATCAGGCCCAAAACCTGTAACGCAAGTCCTCCCACTCTTTCCTGTCTCTCTACAGCTTCAACTACCAAATGAAGACCTAAAACTTAATCTTTAAAAATGTTGCAGCTACTTTTCCTGGAACTATTTTGCATACTTTGCATCATTCTATAATAATTTGTTAGGATTTCACTGTGATGCCAGTTTCAAAGCGCAGTGCCACTGTCAGTTTTGTCCCTCCCCTGCCATTTAAAAAGATGCAGCAGAGCAAGTTTGTCAGTTGGCACACACAGAGGAGGAGTTGGGAGCAGGAGGCCTGTTGGCAGAGACTAGAGGTGGTAACTCCCACATCAATGACATCACCCTGTACAGAAGACTCAGTTGCGTCAATATCAAAGTGAGAGTGGACACAGTGCAGAGAACAACAATCTGTGATCTACTAAAATTACACTGCAGCATAGCCACATTTATCGACTTTGGGCAGATAACAGTGATTGCAGGGTTTCCATACAGATCAGGGATGTGTGAAATGAATTTGACCGTCTCCTGGTATTGAAAAAGGTCTCGAACTGGATAAAATATATTGGCTAAAAGGGCTGTCCAGTTCCAGTACATGGTGTAAAGTCACTTTTACTTTAATTCAGTTGTAGAGTTAATGTCATTTCACCAAGCCAAATCTTAGAATCCAGTGAGGAAATTAAGGTCTGGAAAAGTAGTGGGATTTTGAAATGGAGAAATGAATAAGATCCTGTGCCTATAGCATGCATAATTCCTCTGAAAGTCAGTGACATTTCCTTTTTTCCTTTTATTTCAGGCTCATAAATCAACCATCTGGCAGGTGAGGCATTTGCCTCAGAACAGAGAAATCTTTATGACTGCAGGTGGAGCAGGCAACCTACATCTATGGAAATAGTAAGAAAATCTGTTTAAATTCCATGTCAGGATACAAAGCAGCATCCTCTAGATATCTCTTTTAAAAGTAAATAGGAAAAAAGTAACCAAGTAATTAAAAATTGTATGTGAATCCATCCTCAGTGTTGTTTTTGGCGCTGGATGATAACATAACTGTGTTTCCAGTGGGGTTGACTTCAGTGCCAGTAATCCTTTCATATATTTTTTTTATTGAAATGGTGGAAATTTCATTTCTGATTGAAACAAGTTAAAGTTACTCATCATGATTGTTGTTCCACAAGAGGTTTTCTCTGCTGTGAACTATTCTTCTAATTTTTTGTGTTATATCTCATCTCCAGTGAATACCCTGCTCAGAGGAGCAGGAAGGACTCAGATGGCGTGGACATGGGTGTGGCCGGCTCAGTCAACCTCTTACAGAACGTCACTCTGTCCACTCAGCCAATCGCAAGCCTGGACTGGAGTCCTGACAAGCAGGGCCTGTGTGTGTGCTCTGCCTTCGACCAATCTGTCCGTGTGCTCATTGTCACCAAACTCAATACAGTGTGACAGCAGAATATGTCACAGACTGATGGTCAGGCTCAGCACCACCCAAAATGTGAGAGACGGCTCTCGCCCTTAAGAGATGGTGTTGTTTCTGTGAGGCTGAATTGGAGCCCTGGTTGTCTGTGAACTGATGGTGTTTCATTAGAGCATGACAATTTTCTGCTGTACTTCTTGGAAGATGTCCATCTAGTATTTGCACAACTGGCACTCATCTGTAGACTTACCTTGCCAGAAACTTGTTAACTCAATTGAACTGGGTGTTGTTTTGCTGAGATGATCTCATTTTGTCTCTATTAAATGGTATCCATGAAACAAGTGTAGTGCCTGGCTGTGCCCTGCAGGCAGGCAGTTATCCTCCAGGATCAGTGCAGAGAATTACCCATGTAATACAATGGAAGATTTCCTGTCTTATCTAAAAGCTTCCTTTGGGATGTCGGAATGAGTCATATAGCCTCTGAGCTTAGAATAATACTTTGGGGCTCAACTTTCACATTTCATCTTTCTCCTATCTACTTAAATTCAGGCAAGATGTTGCCCTTCTAAGAGAATGGTGTTTGCTTGCTGAAATGTCTGTTTTGTTGCAATTTTTGTGATTAAGTGCAGAAGCACCATGGACAAACTTTGTGGGTACTTCAGTTTTGTTTATTGTTGTTACAGATGTGACTTTTGATATGAAATGATTTCACTGACAAATTTTCAGATTAAATGGGCTTTTTGAGAAAAAGGTGGACATTTCTGTGTTGTGTAACCAACAGGAAATGCTTTTGATGACAAGAGGGGGCAAGGTCAATAGGATTACTGCGGTGACATTTACCAACCTGGGATCTGAAGTTTTTGGGGGGAGCATACGCATGTAGAAACCTAGCTTAGATATTAAAAGGAAAGGAGGGATGAGTGAGAGTGGATGTATTGTTGGGGTCATCATGTGGGCACCTGGCACCACAGAAGTTTTGTTAAATCAGGATCATAATAATTCTTGAGAAGTCGACAGCAACATCTGACATCATGGAACAGCAGATTCGAGTTTCCCCCTCAGCTGTTAAGTATAACAATAGTGGTGCTATCTTCTGTCCTACATGACAGCTAGGGGGAGTGAAATAATATTACATTTTTCAAAATGGGAGAACTGCCCCTTGAAAACAACCTGGTGCAACACTTAAGCACCTGAATTGTATCAAACAAGGAATACACAAGGTAATTAGCCTGATCATTTCCTGACATTCCCGTTTCATCTGGTACACAGACTAGATAATGTCCATGCAGATCATTTCCATCCACTGTTTGAGTGTGACATTTGTCCCTGACTGCAAGTTGTGCCTCTCACATCAACACACACAATGCCTTTTGATTACAGAATGTAATCTTCAGATGACTTGCTTACAGGTTCAGAAAGATAAATGCAGCCATTCATAACAGAGTTAACAGCTTCATCATATCCAGCATCTGGACCTGAAGAAGTTCTGGAGATCCGGATCATCCTCAGGTAGGTCATGGATCCTGGCATAGACGCTCTTCAGAAGCTTGGTCATGGACTTCTCAGCCAGGATGTCGATGTAACTGTCGATGCAACCTTCAAACACAACCACAGATAAGTAGGCAAACTTCAGACTTACTGCAGACATAGCTAAACAATGAGTTCAGTTTAAATCATACACAGAATATATCATAAGCTTACTGCTCAATATTTCGGTTTTATTCTTTGACACCATTTGGCTAAATGTTAAATCTGCTGTTGGTGGATATCCCACTTTTGCGATTAAACACTTCATATATCAGTTATTTCTATAAGAATAATAAATAATATGCCCTGAGGTATAATGTGATAAGCCTCAAAAGACTTGTCCCTGCACAGTGAGCTGTGTATTCTTGATCTCGCTGACATCACACTGCATCTATGTACTCTATGTAATATGCCATTCCAGCTATCTGGACATCGCACAAGTTGAATCTGATACATTTCTATAAATATCATGACACATTGGATAAATCCGGGTGTCATGGCATGTCACATGGGCTTGTCTGCATGATTTTGATGCAGTGTTGCATTTAAACATCACAACATCAAATTTAGATGTGTCAATAACTGAGCAAATTGCGGTCAACCAGTATTTGCAAATAGTGTCTTTGTTTACACATACCTGGAGTGCAGGATGGGTGGGGTTTACCACACACAAAGAATTACTGAGTATCAGAAAATTAATCCAAATCATGTTTCTGTGACTAACAACATACAAAATAATGTCTGAATTTTCCTAATGTGGTAAAACCCAGCTATCTGGTGTCCTGTGCAGGTGAAAATGAATGCACAATTATTTGCAAATACTGCAATATTTTAGTCATGTCTGCAAATATAATAACAGTCCCTATCCCAAACTACAATTCATCTGCTCTTTATTGGATAAGGTATTCATGTGAAAACTTAAAGTCAGGTATGCATGCAAACAACACAATACTACCTGTACTGTTACTACTACTACCACCACTACTAGTATCACCAATAATAATAACAGTAATTACTCAAGCCCATGACTTTGCCGTAGGCTGCGAGGTTGGGGCCCAGCTGCGGGTGCTCATACAGCTCCAGCTCCATCAGGATGCGGACAATCTCTGCAGTGATGAAGGCGTCGTCGTAGCTTTGCTCGGCCACGGGTTTCAGAGGGAAGCGGCAGTACACTTCAACAGCAGCCCGAGGGTCTGAGGGCTCCAGCAGCTTCACCAGCTCAATGTAGGCCTCATGCACCTGCTCAGTCAGTCCATTTATCAACCACAGCTTATTTAGACTATATCCAAGGAGGCGAGTTGACAAATGCTTGTACTCCTGCAGCTTATCCAACCATCAGGCAGCGGCCCTTTACTATAAAGCTCTTTGATCTGTCAAATACTAAGAGTGTGTTTTTTTCATTTTGGGATGGCCCAGCCAATGGGGTCAAATTAATCAATCAGTCATTCACATTTTATTTGTACTTTACTGGTCATTTCCAACACAGGGCCAGGTGATATGGACAAAATCAACGATCACAACATCTTTGACCAAATATCTCAATATTGATATTGTGATATTTTAGGGATGACTACTGATATTTTGAGATGTTTACACAGAGGAGATTTTTGATAAACAGTCAGTAATGTGGATATGATAACCAAGCAGGCAGAAGCAAATAATAGAACAGCTAGAGCAGTCTAATAAGCTCAGAAAATTACATCACTTTGCTGTAAAGCAACTGTTAAAACCAGGAAACGACAACACTTATGTCATATTGTGATATTATGATATCCAAAATCCCAGACGAAACCTACTCTCATATCATGATATCAATATAACACTGATATATCACACAGCTCCATGGAATATGCATAGTGCATGGAATCCTTCCACTGAAGTTAAAACATAAAGAGCACCAAAATCAACATTACACCACTGACAAGCTTGTGTCACTGTTGCTTTTATTGTAAGCTACCTAAAATGTAAATAGAAAAGATGCCAACTGACCTCTGGTGCCATGGAGATGACTTCCTGGTAAAGCTGCTGTGCTTGGTCCTGGGTGTGCGCAGAGCGGGACAGGGCGCGGGCCAGGCCCAGCCGTGGGACATGAGACCTGCGGTTCACCGGACCGGACACCGTAACACTGTCTGCCACAGCAGGCTCTGCAACGCAAATACTGCAAGTCAGACAATACACACATCTATATTCTGCTCTTAGGAAAAAGTCAAGTGGGAAAAGACTGCAGAGATGTCTGTCATGGACTTCATTTCATATTGCATCACAGACCAACTGGCTCTACTGGCAGACAGCGGCAGATGTCTTTAACCAGCCCCAACAAATCTCAAGGCAAACGTGTGGGTGCATTTCAGATTTCAAAGCAGAGTGGAAAGAAATTACATCGATAAAAGCCACGACATTTAATAAATTTGTCATTTCACTCTGAAGTGCTCCAGTAACATGACAAACTTAATGTGCCCACCTGACTAGATGCCACTTGAAACTCACAAAATGTGGATCTGAAGCAGTCACAGCTGGATGAGGCATTCACCTGTGAACTGCCATCTACTGCAGCGTATACACAAAAAAATAATGGTGGCAATGTCTGTCTGTCACATTATACAGTATATGCTAATATACTCAAATTTATAAAAGGGAGGCTTAAGCAAGTTCAATAAATGTTCAATAAAATGTTCAGTGTTTTATTTTCTTTTTGATGGAATGAAATGAAATGGAATGTATTAACCTATCTACTGTAGTTAACCTGGAAAGCAACTCAAAATGACAATCACTTTTCCTGTTCTCAATTCCAATGGCATACAGATAATGGAATGAATTGATAATCAAGCGAATCAACTAAATCATCAATTCAAGAATCTAAATTAAACTGAATCTTGAGATTCCTAAAGATTCCCAGTCATGGTGATGAGAGTGAAACCTATGAGTAGAATAGTCACCCATATGTAAAATAATCCAACAGACAGCAATATTTCACTTGGTAGTGCTATGTTCCTCTCATTGTTACTGAGTTTTTACGGCATATTATTTGTTATTCTCATACAATAACTTGTATATGAAGTGTAACAGCAGTTATTTTTAAGAATATTGGCCAGTAGGAAGTCAATGATCCTTCAACCATCTTAGTTTTAATGACCTCACAGTGCACTTTTTCCTTACAATGGCTATATAAATGCAAAAAAGTTTTCTTAAATCTTAAAATGTTGACATTTTGGGGAGTGAGGGTCTTCACCCAGCACTGTGTTGTATTAGGTCAGACGTATGCAGTGCATTACCCTCTGCAGTCTTGATAATATCCAGAGAGCAGTCATGTGTGGACTTGCTGGGGGGCAGCTGGATCTTACTACTGTTCTTGTTGGGAGGTTTGGCTGCTCCCTCTGGCCTGGAGGCTGCTCCAGCTCTCCCCCTACAGGAGACAAAACATAATACATCATCTATGGAAGAGATGAAAAACAGGAGTGGGAAGATGCAACCTCTTCTCTTTGGTGTACAGCTGAGTTAGTTTTGTCTTCTGAGACACAGATAATACAGCATACGCACCCTTATTTCAGGTAGGCAGGATAAAAAAAACAAAAAAGTTTAACCTGACGGATGAACAACATCACCCTGAAATGGAGCATTAGGACAAGATTTTTTGTATTTGGTTTATTGGGAAAAAGGTGTCTGTGGGTACTATTTTCTTTTTGAACTGTATGTGTTTTCTACAATTGTCTCACAATAGGTTTTAGAGTTTGGGAGGACACTTCAATGATGTTTACCCTAAGAAAAAGACGGTAGCGGTAGTTGTCATAGTAGTGTATAGAGTGTGATGTAGAGTATATACCATCTTGTAATGAAATAATCAGTGATGTAAAAATACTATCAATTGATTTTTTCAGGATTCCTAGATATTAGGCAAGTCCTCACAAGTTGCCCCATGCTCCTTTGATTTGATAATTGATAATTTGGTATTTCTGTCTCTCCATTCACTTCCATAGTGCAGAAAAACAGGTCCCAAAATAACACTTTTAGCACATAAACCAATGCAAACAAAGCTGATTATGTCAATATAGAAAACAGCAAGTCCTGGTCCCCTTTTTTTGTTGTGTGTTTGTTGTTGATGTGTGTTTAAGTAAAATTATTTTTGACAGTACTATCATGGTTGTTTCAGGCACAAGGCTGCTATGTAGACGTCTCCTGCAGATGCAAATAAGACCAAACAGGAAAATAACAAGAAAAGAGCTGTTTGATTTCCTCAAGAAACTAGCGCAGGGAGTTATTGTTTTTTTATATTGGCAAAATCTACTTTGTGCATATTCATTCATGTACTAAATCTGTTACTCTGGGAGCTGTTTCACTGCGCTATGAAAATAAATGGAGAGACACAAATGCAGTATTACAACATGGATTAGCAACCCAGGGGAGCATGGAACAACTAATAAAGATTATTTCACCACCATGTGTACTCATATCATGTCCAGGGAACTATACAAACCAACATTAAAGTTCAAGTTTGCTTGAGTTCTTTTGAAGATTTTTGGCAATTGTAATTTTTAAATTTCAGTTTCCATAGTGTTTCCATTACCTCTAACTCAGCCATATCTCTTCCAAGCTAAAGGTTATTCCTGACAACAGAAAAATTATAAATATGCAAGAACACTGTGGGTCTACAAAGCAACTACAAAATGTGTAGTCATGTCAGGATTGAACAACAGAATTTCCCATATTTTCAAGCTTTTGGTGTAATGCTGATACTTTTCAAGTAACTTTTCAATTAAATTCATTCACTTGTTTGGCCTTGTGTGGGACCCCTACAGAATGCATACTCCAGTGTACTATCCCATAGAACCGGAAACATGAATTACTCCAGTAGGGCTCCTCAGTTGCCAACAGTAAAGGACTGTGTTTGCACTGGGCGTGAGTATAAATCAGTGCAGAGCTGAAAAACAGCACATACACTCAGCAGATTTTCCCTGAATAAAGAAATGCTTAAACATGTCCACAAACAGACCTGCTAAAAGCCAGACTCATGCTGCAAAAGTGAGTCACCTGGCTGCAGGGGGCTTGACCGGAGGCGGGGCAGCCTTCCCTCCCCTGGTGGTGCTAGGGTGTGCGGGGGTGGTGGGGGCAGGGGCTTTGGTAACATTTGCTGCCACCCGGCCTCGACCAGGACCCCCCCTGCCCCGCCCAGCTCCTCTCTTGGCTGCGTTGGTGTCGGAAGGCCCCTTCACTCCCACCGGCTGGCTGGGCATGTGCTTGGCAGCTTTTTTCCTTTCAGCCTCCAGCCTGTCCTGCCACCAATGCTGCTCTGAGAGAGCAGAGGACACATAGTTTGGGCATTAAGTTCAAGTCCAAAATCAAAATTCATTATCTCTAAAATATCGAGGACTCAGTTTGTTTGAGAGGACTTCATCTTCCCACTATTCCCACTTCCCACTACTTAAAGAACCGTACCAGTGATTTTGCATGTTTAGTGTTATATCTACAAAATGTATAAACTTCATGTTTCTGGTAATATTTTCTCAAAGCAAGCAGTTGTGTTTTAGATTCTACGATGTGAAAATTAACTTTCAGAGACTTCAAACTTTTTTAAACACCAGTATTCCATCACCATAATAAAGTCGTCCACATCAGTTTTCCGTAAAGCACCAGCACTGTTGTGTTTTGATGATTTCAAAGTTAAACTAGTGGAAAATAGTCCTCAGGGAAACATTTGCTTTACACAGCCAGTCATCAGTTCTGTGGTTTATGTTCTTCAGAAGCAGAACATTATATGGTCTCATTATATGGATTCTGAATATATGTTGTTAAATCTTTAGTATCCAACATGATTCGCAAACTGGTTTGTTGCCTTGTAAAAGGTAAGTAAATTGTATTAAATGGATCAAACATTTAAAATCACTGGTATGGTCCTTTAAGAACAAATCAAATTAGAATTTAATTTAATTTTGCACTGTCAATTCTTTTGCAATGTTTTTCTTTTGCAGTGTTTTTCATTGCAAACACACAAAATACATGCAAACATGAATACACATACATCTATCCTTGTACGGATTTGTTTTTTGGTGTCATATTAAGTGTCTTCTGAAATAACTAAATTGTTTTTATGTAAAGTGATCGTGTGGAGCAGCAGTGCTTGCACGTCCAAGACAAATTTCTCACTGGGGGATAATTAAGTTTACCATATCTTACATAGCCTGGCCTGTTATGAAAGTAATGCCTAGTATGCACTTGTACACAGAATCGTAGGATTACCTCATCTCCATCTCCACATATCACTTTCTGAATATTTAAACAGCTGTGAGATCTGTGAGTGACACAACAGCCCACACACAGAGCACAGACTCACTAGTCAGCTGGTCAGGGGGCTCTCCACACTGAGGCTTGTCTTCCAGATCAATGCTGGCCTGGAAGCTGAGGCAGGCATCAGCCATGGCGACCTTTGATCTGTCTGACTCGGGGCTGTTGTCGTATTGAGCCAGCTGGGCCAAACCCAGGAGACACAAGGCATGGCTGTCCCGAGGCGTGGCCACCACCAGTACCTGACAGGCCTGTAATATACAGATAAAAGTCAGCCATGGTTAACAAACAGACAATATGCAGTTGATCATGTCCTACCTTCTCCTGCATGTCCAGCAGCTCCTGGCAGGGGGCGATAGAGGTGAGGCTTATGAGAGCAGTGAGGGCCTGGCATCTCTTTGCCACCAGGGATTGCCTCTCTGTGGCAGCTTTGCCCTGGCACTCGCCCTGCCGGATAAGGCTCTGAAGCAGGGTGAAGTGAGCGTCCAGCAGCACCCACTCCAGCTGAGTGCTCACCTCACCATGACCCACACACCGACTCACTCCCTGGGCTGCCAGCACCGCTACGCTGAGGAGAGGCACAGCATTCCAGCAGAGAGAAAACTATTTTTGTAAGGGTTTAAAAAGTCACAACTGGTTCAATTTGATGTGATTATTCATGCTTTTGTTGTGAAAAGGATTCCCACTCCGTGTCAAATGTAAAAAGCATGAAAATTACCCCAAAATTCCCTCCCAAAAAATACAAGAAAGGAATTGTGAATTTCTTTCAGACAGGAAATAAAACCTTTCAAAATAAAAGCCCACCCACAGGCTCCTGTGTTTTACAGAATTAACCAAACCCTCTGCTTTGTAACATACGTGTGATAGACCTGTTCAGCCCTCATGGCCTTCCCTGATAATGTATTCCTTTGTTGCAGCTGGCCCAGGGTCAGAAGGCCACGCAGGAACTGAGTGCTGATGCTGGATAGAGGCTCTGATTGATCCTGCTCCATTCTGCTGAGGACACGCGCACACACACACACACACACACACACACACACATACACATGCATACAGCTCATCATGGACATGATACACATGCAAAACCGAAAGAGCCACAATTAAGGTAAAGCCAGCAGTTGGTTTGCCTATTTCCCACAGTGGCTAGTGGATCCCAAAGTGAACCAATCACTTTTGCTATTTTACCAGCCAACTAGATAAGGATGGTACCTTGGTAGTGGCTAAAGTTGTGCCAGAACACAATTTCAACCACAGTAGACACCAGCCCCAAATACAAGTGAGCAACATTTGGCATGTGGCAGGTGTTAATTTTCCACTCAGCTGTTTACACACATCTAAGTATGGATAGATACTAAAATAATGCCAGAACCTTATCTCCTTTTCTTTGTCCAATTCTCTTTCTCATTGTAAATGCAACCCTGCTCCATCACTACACACACACACACACACACACACACACACACACACCTTTGGCTGCAGCTCTGGTTGATGAAGTGCTCTAGTCCTTGTTGTAAGAAGAGAGCAGCCTCCTTCTCAGTAGCCTCAGAGGCTTTCTGCTCCTGCTGCAGCAGAGCCAGCCCAGCGAAGAATCTGACAGATTGGAGGGAAAACAACAGAAGATAAACAAGCGCTTTTCTGTGATTTTTAAATGGGAATCTGAATACAACTATAACTGCTACTATTATTACCACCGTTACTACTAACAGTACCATCACTGCCACTAATACTATAACTTCTACAACTTCTACTGCTAGTAGAACAATTACTACTCTTCTCACTTCAAATACGGTTGAACAATATGGCAAAAAAATCACACTCAAGTTATTGTGACAGATATTGTGATTGCAATATGTTTCATGATTTCAATAGGAGTGAATGTTTTCATTTTTACTGAAATAAAACAAACAAACAAACAAACAAACAAAATAATGATATATGAATTATGATAGGGTCTATGGCAAACAAACATGTTTTCTTTTCTTTTGAGAGTATGATTTGTAGGCCAGGGCGTCTCTGTAGCACCACAACTGTAATTTATAATGGTATTTTGTCACATATTTTACTTTTATCAACAAATTCCAGCAACTGAAATACTGTACTTATACAAGGATTACCACCACTGCTATTACTGCTCATACTACTAATATTGTAACACAGTAAACAACCAGACCTGAGTGCAGGCTGCAGGGGGCGCAATGCCAGGCCAGTCTGCAGGTGCTGCAGGGCTTCCCTGCTCCTTCCCTGCAACAGCAGGAGTCTGCCAACATGGAGGTTATATTCCCAGCTGTCTGGGCTCAGAGACCAGGCATCCAGGTACTTCATCAGGGCCTGGTGGACACAGCTCTCCTTATCCTGCATGCCTGCACTGCCATCCTACAACAAGCGAGGAGGAAGCAGTAAACGCTTTCAGGAGGAATGGAACCTCTGTATCCATACACTGTGATATGCTCCTAAATGTTCTTGTTGGAGGAATTATTTTGCTTTTTAAAACTCATCTGGGGAGAATAGTATAGGATAGAATAGTCTGGTCGTTTTTGACATTCATTATCCATAGGGGAATGTGGAGGAAACTCTTAGCTTCCTGTTCAGGATTACCACTCTTTGAGGTAAGGGAAGTAGCTGGTAATGTGGGACCAATACCACTCTCTTTCTTGACTTTGTATAAATTCACTGTAATACATCAGGTCAGCAGAAATATGATGTCAGTTTTAGGCCATGAGTGAAAGGCAGTGTCAGTCTTTGAAACAGAAGCTCATACAGTACGTGGGATTTCGACAGAGCACAAAGCCTCCTGACGTGCTTTGATGTGCAAGACATTTATCTGAGAAAGAGATGGGAGGTGTTGTTAACAGACAACGCTGAGATCACAGAAACTGTTGATCTACACTGGCCTCTCACAAATTCTCTCACCACCATCAGATACACTTTCTGCACTCATGCAATAGGGGAATCACTGAGAGTGTTGGATGCAATACAGGACTATCAGGACTGACTTTGAATTGTCCATAACTCCATTCTCCCTCATTTTTGATTTTCAGTATTTATATTTCCAGAGGTGTCCCTAGACATTTAGGGGCCCTTGCCTTTGCATTTTACCAAAAAATAGCTCAATACAGGTATAAAAGATGAACAACCTAAAAGGTTTTCTTATTTATCACGTTTTGAAGAAATTGTTTTGTCGATTTTCTTGTCATTCTTTTACCTTTTTTCTATTAAGGTTTTTGGCTAACACCTCTCTAACATCTGTCAACATTTGTCAGTGCTCTTCACAAACATTTGAAAAAAAAAAAAAAAAAAAAAATACTTTTGACTGGTTGTGGGGGCCTTGTATTTATTTGCCTAGTGGGCCCCACAGCTCTGTATATCTCTCACTGATTTGGCTATTCTCTTTATGTGATATTTAAATTGGCAAACCGAACATGAAAGAATATGATTCACAAACAAAGACAATCCTGTTATGACATTTACAACACAGATTCAACTGATGCTATTATCCAGAGTGACTTACAGTGAGTACAACAGTCTAGAAGGCTCCACAACATTATAAGTTAGCTACCTTGCCAGCCCTCTTGGAGAGCCAGATGTAGAGGGTCTGCACATAGTCTGCTTTGCTGGACTGGCCCTGGTCCTTCAGTTGGTGGTACTCTTTGTCCAGTGCCTGCAGCTGGTTCTCCAAAGTGGGCATATTGGGAAAACCATGGAGCTTACAAACAGCCAGAATGTCATCCTGACGTGCTGTAGACTTGGCCTCGCTTAACTGGTCACTGTCCCTGCCAGCCTGGAGATGGGGGGAAAACAGGCGCTAGGAGGTCAGACTGCTTTCACCTTCATTAATCATTAAGTCAATTTAAATTTAAAGAAAATGTCACAAAGAATAGTGGATAAATTTGCATGTCCAAACCTGTGCTATGTTCATCAGAATGTGAAGACATTCTCAAAATCCCCCACTCTAACAAAGGTCTTCCTTGACCAAATTGTGTGAACTAACTTAAAAGCTGTATTAAGAACAGGAATTTTTTGCATCATGTATAATGCCTAAACCATTAGGCAAGTGTCCCCTATTACTTCTAGCTGAATTCTAACAGTTACATAAAAACAGCCATAGGGTCAAATCTAGTTCCTCCTTCCCTCAACAACAGCTGCTGGAAAGTGTTACAGGTATAAGGGTGAAGCAATGTATTGCTGGGAAAGAGCATACATTGTTCAGCTAACTTTCCCTTAATAAACAGGTTTAAAAAAGCCTTGTATTGATGCATGCACTGTCTTTAACCAAATGACAAGGCTACAGCTACTCGTCTACTTTTCAGAAATGTGACATATCATCCAAAAGGTTCACCTTCCTCCACAATAGCTCATAGTGATACCTTCTTCTGGAGGCCGTACATCTCTGTAGCATAGTGCTGTTCCTCCAGAGCCAGACCCAGCAGGAAGTGGAGTCTGGCCTCTCTGGAGTTGAGTTTGATGGCTGAAGCATAGAAGACAGCAGCCCGCTCCAGGCTGTCCAGAGGAGACTGGTCTTCCCCATACTGCAACATGTGCCCTGCAGAGATTTCACACATAACTATACTGTGTGTCCAGATACAAAACAAACTGAACAACAGAAACCAAATTACAGAAGCCATGGATAAAGACATCCCTCTAATAATTATCCTAAAAATGGTTAAGTTAATGCTATTTGCTTGCATACCAGACCCGGGTCAAATAATGTACAAATATTCCTTACTGTTGGTTTCATTCAGTATGACACTGTTAACATTCAAATATGGGAGACCAAGCTCATGATTAATCTGTAACAAGGTTTAGCGAATGCATGGTCTTTGTGTAAACCAACATTGTCACCGTGAAAGAGTTTTCATCCTTTTTTCATGACAAAGCACCAAATATCCTTTATAGGGGAAAATGCAACTGAAATCGATAAAGTCAATATTTTAAAAAAAAAAAAAAACAGATGATTCCATCCTTGAAAATATAATTTTTTGAAAAACTGAAATCTTGCAATCTTTCCAAATTTGAACATAATTGCACTATAGGCTTTACTTTGATGCCAGCAATAGACAGGCTTTCCAGCCACAGAGCAAAAGGTACAGTACTTGTGTTTGGCGGGTGCCTTGTGGTATTTTAATATGTAGTGCCGGTTATATTTCTTTCCATAGTGGAGGATGTGTCTTTTTCAAATGAAACTCTTCTACTAGCATTAAAATTTATCTGGTTCATTCAAGCACAAACACTTCATCATTCCCCATCACCCACAGTGCATTGCATAACGAGAAATAAGAGGATCTTCCGTGTGGCTGCCTCCTCTCTTTCACTTACGAATGATTGCATGCATCTTATGCATTAAATTTTCAGAGTGTGACTTGCCTTGGCGAGAGCACCCTTTATCTGTCCAACCACACTGATGTCTGAAGTTTTTGTACAGCAGAAAACATTACAAAACGTATCCACTGAACCAGCTCATTAGTCTGTGTTCCAACTGTGTGTACTATACAGAAAGTGGTGATATCTAACCTTACTTTTGCAAATTCATTTTCATGTTTTTCTAAAGGTGTCTTTAACTAACTTACAATAGACACGATAATAAAGTCACCTCAGCTAAGGGAAATACTCAGCAAGTGGGTCTTTTTGCCAATTCAGAAACAACTTGTTATAAACTTTTATGAACGTCTTCTTCAGATTCCCTAACCCTGATAATATCTAAGCAAGACTGCAACATGATATTTGTGTTTTGCTGCAACAAAACACAAGAGGTCAGAGTGAAAACCTGTGAACATATCATCCTTCATGTAGCCTGATCCGGTACAAGAGCAACAGCTTGTTTATGCTTTTTCCGAGGTGAGAATTAGCTCACCTCTCTGTCACTATTTCCCTCTCTGTTTCTCACCCTCTCTTTATTCTCATTGCCTCCACCTCTATCACTCTGTCTCTGTCTCTCTCCATCACCCGTCTCCCCTCCATTCTCTCATGTTGCAGTGGTGTTACTTCTCGGTTGACTTCCAATGGCTCCCATTCAATACTTTGAGCTTGGTCTCTAATGTCGCCTCTCAGAGTCATCAAAACAATTAGCATGGCACAAGTGGCTGAGAAAAGACAAGCGGTAACTTGAGTGGCTGGCACGTCAGAAAGAACAGGAAGCTCCAGAGGTTACAAATTGGCACAGCTTCATGTATTTTTTAGTGTCTAAACCTGAGCTGCTGTGCTAACGCAAGGCTAGGAGAATGACAATTTTAGTCACCTAGTATTTTCAAATTTAGACAAATTTATGAGGCAAGGCCATAATTTACCAACATTTGATTTGTGGTTGGCGTCAAGGGTGAGAGGTGAGGAGAGGTATTTACTACTCAGAATGACCACAATATATCCGCAGGGGAGTTGATAGGGTTGTTGACCAATGTAAATTGTAACCTCATGTCATATTTTCATTAGCCAAAGGCAGGAAAAAAACTAATAGTTAAGTAAAGTAGTCATGACAATGAGGATTAAAAGCTTTGCAATTTTAGTTGCAGTCATTTTTGGGGGTAACATTAGGTTCACGAGGCTTGGCTAGATGCAGGAGGATTCCTTGGTAGACTGCCCCAATAGACCTTTTTCACAGCAGCCATTTTGACATATCAGACAAACACAGGTGTTACTAATAACATTAATTAAGGTTCTGTACCATTTAAGTGCAGCAGAGTCTTTCCAGTGAGCCAACATGAACAGCACCATTATCAGCTACATAGGCTAAAAACTTGTTCTCAATCTAAAATAGCAAATAACAACACATTATTATCATTCAGATACTTCACACTGTCATGCATTACCACTTCACCTTCTGCTGGATCTCTGCTCTAATTGGCTAGCTTACGCATCTGTGCATCATTGTAAAAATGTACAATGGGGGGTGGAATGGGGACTTGTGTAGCTCTATCAGTGTCATGGTTTTGTGTTTCTTGTGTTTTGTTTGATTCAGTTTCATGTGTGTTTCTTTTGCCTGGTTCTTTTAGTGATTTCACCTGTGTCTTGTTTCCCCTCCCAGTGCCACACCTGTCCTGTGTCTGTCAATTATCCCTGATTGTACTGATCCCTCCCAGTGTTTCCCTCAGCCTATCCTCTGTGTTCTCCTGTCTTGTGCTCCAGCCCCTTCCCCAGGTGTGTCTTGTTTGATCGTTTAGTTCTTGTGTATTTAAGTCCTCTTTTGAGTTCTGTTCCTTGTGGTTCATTGTGCTGTATTGTGCCTCATTGTGTTCTGTATTGTGCCATGTGTTTCCAGTGAGAAGATTAAATATATTTTGTTGCTGAGCTCCATGCCTCCTGGCTCCTGCTTTTGGGTCCTCCACCTTCCATCCCCCTTGATAATCAGTGTTTTTTCAATGCCCACAGGTTGCCAATGGAGGTCAATGCCCACAGGTCGCCAATGGAGGTCAACAGAGGACGTAGACGACTTAATGCCCCTATAATTTCTCAGCCTATGCCCCTTGCTTGGGAAGTGGTACATGCCTGGCTTTGGCAAGTGTTGTCTGTAGAGATTCAGTTGATCCTGGGCCAGGGAACACAGCTTCTCCACATTGTCTTCTCCCACTGCTGTTTGTAGTCTTTTCTCCCAGTTACGCACCTATGTCATGGACAAAATAAGTCATCTACAAGTAGTCAAACTATCCACTATCATATGCCCTGTATTTGTAAGGCTTCAGTAAATAGGAGTAATAATCTACAGGCAGAACTGACTGTTTTAACTGTACTTGGGCTGAAAATGGAACTAGGTGAGTCCTACATGTAGGGTATTCTATGAATCTTAAAATTCACATGGCATTGTATTTTCAATAACAGAGTTTACCTACTTTTTTAGCCTTAGATAATCCCTCCAGACCAAAACTTCTTAATATATCTCACATTAAGTAGTGTCAAACTGATGTACGTTATATGAGGATAATGGGAAATTCTTCAATCAGTGTTTTAATGTAAGCATAAATTATTTTTATTTATTTTTTAGGGGTCATGAGCCATATGATGATCACCAGCTGGATTTAATAGTTCATCCATTTTTTATTTACCAAGACATCAATACATGAAGCTGTGATATACTGATTGGATGTTCAGTGGTATAGTTTCCTGTGCACTGTATCGCTTGCATAGGCAGTTTCATGTAAGATGCTGTTGTCTCTGTCACATGTGAAAGTGTTTACTGAAGGTTTTCATCCATAAGGTCTAAGATGATGTATTTGATGATGTATGCTGTATTATTTCAGCTTCGTACACTAATACAACCAAAGTAAAATGACAGTTCCATTACCTCCAAAGTGTGCGTGGTCTCTACCTCCAAGCAACTGGATGATGCAAAGTGTTTCTTATACCAATGTGTCTCTGTGACATCCTGAAAGAAACAGCAGCCTGGGTATCCTTTTTTTTTTTTTTTTTACTTTTTAAATATGTATGTGGTATGCACATGCCTGAAGTGGATTTAAAATATCAAATCAGTGAAAGATCAAACCTTTGCCTGGATTCACCTGGTGAGTATATTTCATGCAAAGAGCACGTATTCCTAGTATTTGGTAAAATACTGTAAAAATCTATATATATATATAAAAGACACAGATCTGCACTTCATCCACATAAGGCCACATACTTGCACTGTGCACAAATTAATGTTGTATGCACCCTCAACTGTATCACTACACACACAAGATCCTTGTACCATGGAAGTTAAACCGGCACTTAGTCACTGTGAAGGGAGTGCTGACTTGTAAATAAAGCATAAGCAGAGTCAAGGTCGATAGCAGTGATTTTGGCATCACGGTGCGTTGATTAATCATTCATACTGACCTTTGTGTCCAGGTCCCCTGTTGGCTTGTGAGGACAGTCCAGAGAGTGCAAGCCCACCACGGACAGTTTCATCACACTGTCACATCCTTTTGAAAAAAGATCAAAGACACTATAAATCACACAGTAGCTACTAGGGCTGTCTGCCACTAAAGAAAGCAGACATATGGATAGATGGAATAGGCCGATGGTCCTCTTAATTGATAAACCTGCTGACAGTTCAATCAGACACTTGCAACCTTTTGCAAGATGAAAGACACTAAATCACACAATGAATAGAGGAGCTGTCCATGCCAGCAGATATTCTAAGTCAGCTCCAACAGTCAAAGGATTTTATAAGTTGGTTAATGGTCAAATTTGATCAACAAATCTGCAGAATTGCCTAACTAATAGATTCACCATTGATTCGACCAACTAATCAATGATAGATATCTTAGTCACCTAAAACCATGAACAGCCAACTTGTTTAAGAGTAAACCTGCGGGATACAAAGGCCCAGAGCGTAAAGTCTCTTAAATGCCAGCCTTCAGCTCATGACAGTGAGATAAACAAGTCCTTAGTTAAGTAACAATATCCCTCTGTCTACAGCAACATGGTGGTTGTCTGCAGTATACATCATGTTACATGAGAGTATAGGTTGTGTAACTAGAACTGTGAGACATTAGTGAGAGCCTACCCCAGTAGCTAATATAAGTTTTAGTTATACAAACTCTAAGGTAGTTTTACAAACTTTGAAGGTAGAAATAATCTCTCTGGTTAAGATAAAGTTCAACAGGCAGGGTCAAATAACCACAGTGTTGTAGAGTGGCAAGTTTGAGTGGCAAAGAAGGAACTAAATATATAAATGTCTGATAAAAGTCTTTTATTCATTCATTCATAACCATTGCATTAACAATCTGTGAGGCAAACAGGCCAGCTAAGCAACCTAGATAACTGAGTATAATCAAACTGCATTATAGAACTAGGCTTCATACTATTTGCTAGCTTCTCTTTAGACTTTATCTCTTTCACTGGTCCTCAGACTAGTGAAATGAGGTTATGGTTCTTTGGCTCTGCTCAGTGAGGTTTGATACGATCAGTGGGATTATTTCTGCCACCAAAGCAGTTCTGCCTCTGAGAAATGTGTGTAGCATTAAAAGTCCAGTCTGTACCTCGGTAAGCAAAGAAGCACTTGACAAGGGCAGCAGACATCTTCTTGTCCATGTCTGGTTCAAGGACCATCCAGTTGTAACCCAAGGGACTCCCACTGAGCGGGTCGACGTTGGACCTGCATGCCAACATCTCAATATATGGCCTTGAGAAGATGTGCTTTGGGTCACTGTGAATCAACAAGAGAGCTAGTTACACCTGCAGATAGCAGCTGCTGTGGGGACATTGCTGGACCATTGTAAAATGCTGTGCATAGTCGTACATCTTTAAACAATATCTTTTATTAACCAGGGAGGGAAAAGGAAGCATAGTGTTTTCATCTTATCATTGCATCAGCTGTCAAGCACTTATTTTTAGAAAAGTACAATGCAAATGATGAAAAATGGTGACAACTACTACAACTGCTTCTATTGTAACTACAACTACAGTCTCACCTGCCCTTGATAGAGACAGGCCTGTACAGAGCACTCAGAGAGACTGGACACTCATAATCCAGCTGCTCCTTCCCATCAGTGAAGGTCATGGCCATGGGAATGAGCTCTCGAGTCACTAGCACTGTGTACACCTGACAGAGGTAGAGGAAGGTCAGGTTTACATTAATAATGAAACATACCCCTTATGTGGCAGTGTAGTACAGCACTTGAAAGCTTAGCATCACTCAGACTAACTTTATCCCTTCTACCCTGAGGAAAATTGATTTTCATTATTTTCCTTTACCTGGCAACCTGGGACAACAAAAAGAGTGTGTGTCCTTTTCAGCTGTAACATTGGTACAAGCCACCTAAATTAATATTTTTGCCATGGTTAGAAAGGTTTATTTATTTTGAAATATAATACAGATGCTTTGACTGTGATCATCAAACAAGTCAACACAAAGCCATGAATCACATCAGTACTGTCTGTCTGGATGTAAGCAGTGGCCCATACTGATCCTACCTGTGAATTACTGACATCTGCTGAACAGACTGTGATCTCCACTACAGTGTCTCCAAAATTCAGGGGGACTGACTGGGAGCTGTCCTCTCCGTTCACTGACACTTTCATGTTTCTGTCCGGCACTCTGGATAGCAGGGTCACAGTATTACAATAAAAAGGAACAGTACCTACAGCAGAAAAGAAAAAAATGTACAGTAACAAGGAAAAACCAAATTGAAAAGAAGGCAAGAATATCCTTTTTATCTTGCTATGAGGCAGTACAACCCTGATATATGTGCTATATATAATAAATAAAACTATGCAAAAATGTTTAAATATTAACCACTTGTCTTTTATCAGTATTTTGACAGTTCTCCACATGTTGCTCAATACTGTATATTGTGAATGTGTGGAATTTTGCATTTTATTTCTGTAAGGACTGAAAGATGATCTAACGGAACAACAACACAACTTTAACACAAACTATTTTAACTCAGTAAGCTGTGCTACATGGCACAGTTCAGATTAACTCTGTACTTACTGTTGTATTCATAGATTTGGGTACAAAATTCGGGATGAAGTGGGGTATCTCCTTCTATGGCCAGATGACTGAGCTCTGCAATCTTAGGAGACAGCTTGGTAATGTCCACACAATACTTCTTGGTGGTGCCATCCTCAGCCATCACCTCTATTTCTACACTGTTCGGCCCATCGTTAAGGCTGATGATCCTGGAACCATCACCAGAGAGCTGGAAAAGAAAAATAAATATTGATGATGCTGAAGAAAGTTCCTCTTATGAGATGTGAAATCTGCATGCCTACTTTGCTGGGTTGATTTGCTGAATAAATGACTACTCACAATTTTGTATGAGGCCGCACAGTCACTAGTCATCAGGTCGAGAGTCACTTTGTTGACATTGCTCTCCACTGTCACTTTGTAGTTTGTAACTTGTGCTGTGAAAACTGGCTGTAGCTTCCCTCCCGAGACGGAGAGCTTCTCCAAATCACAGTTGTCCATTTCTCGAGTCTCTTTCCAGCTGCCTCAGCTGTGTTTACCACAGTGTTGACTCTCCCTCTCCAGAAGAAGTCCTGAACACACTCAAGCTGCTGTCTGACATCTCCAAACACACTTGGCAGCAGCTTCTGCACCCGACGGTTGACGTTACCATGGTAACATGAATACCTCTGCTGCCTTCACACACT
The DNA here is from genome assembly GCF_902150065.1 of Myripristis murdjan. Taxonomy (NCBI): domain Eukaryota; kingdom Metazoa; phylum Chordata; class Actinopteri; order Holocentriformes; family Holocentridae; genus Myripristis; species Myripristis murdjan. The sequence continues at coordinate 11,329,070 of NC_043994.1, read as the reverse complement.
GTTGGATTTATTCCCTCATCTGCGTGCTTATGACTGCGCTTTTACCTCTCTTCTTTCTCTCCCGGGTAGTACAGAGTGGCTCTAAGCACTTATTAAAAACAAGCAAAACAAAACAACTCCTATCATTATATAATTTGTATAAACAGGTCCATTTTGTTAACCTACTAGCTCTTGAATAGGCGACAACTCGACCTCCATTCTTGGAAAGTAGGAGGAGTACTTGAAGGTAGCATTGTTTTATCTGGTCTATTTGGCTGGAGCACGTACACCAGCGCATTACATACATTTGACTAGCATCCGTTGCTTTAAAAAAAAAACAACAACAACAACCCTGACGTTATATACAAGTATGAATAATATTAAATAAAATACACATAAAATATGGATAACCCGCTCCTCCACAGCGCCAGACGGCAGTAGAGTACAGAAGAAGAGGAGTTGTGTCGTTACACACGTCATTTCCTGTCGTTTACAGCGTGCTGCGTGCAATTAAGGTAACGTGAATTTGAGCTAACTTAACTGTCGTTTTAAATTATATTTGTTACAAAAACCATCGGTTCTTGCTTGTATTGCTGTGTTTTGTTTGACGTAGCTGAACTTCAGCACAGTATGCTACGAGCAGCTCATGTTAGCTCTCTTTCTTGGTTGTTTACCAGCTAGCAGTGGCTATCTAGCATCACCACCAGCTAGCTTTGAAGGGAGGTTATTGCAAGATCCTTGCAAACTGTAAGCTGGTGGTAGCGAATGCTATTTGTAGTTCATTTATGTTAATACACACAGGATACAAGACGGTTACACTATGTTTTCTGACTGTATTTTTGCAGAATAATGGCAAGTGATATTCCAGCTGAAGACTACCCCCTCGAAATTAAGGAATATCTCACAGGCTTCGAGTCGTCAGTCAGCTCTGTCAAAACTATGCTGCAGACTTTAATGTCAATATCCAGGAATGATCTGGAAAAGGTAGGGCACCCAGTACTATTGAACTGCGATTAATGCCGGTGTTACCTCACACTGAGTTATCTTTAGTAGTTCTGACCTGTGATGTGTCATCTAAGCCAAACCTGATATATTGACAGCTGGATCCTTTGGAGCAAGCCAAGTTGGACCTGATGTCTGCCTACACCCTCAATTCACTCTTCTGGAGTAAGTATATGTGTTCACAGGTGTGTGTGTGTTCAGGCAGGTCTGTGGGTAGGAAGAGGATAGCCATAGCCTACAGTGACACACAGTAGGTCTCATGCGCTAAGATGGATGAATAATAAGACTTTTCATGTGACAAATGGATATGTGTGTAAGGATTATGTGAGAGTGTGTATTAGGGCTGCACATTATGGACAAAAGTTCATACCTCAATATTTATGTCAAATATCTCGAAAGCAACACGGTATACAATATTACTGTGGGTTCACATTTATTTAAAATTTTAAGTGTAACAACAAGCATTATTCAAAAAACAGTGTAATAATACCACACAGATGTAGAAATTGCAGTTACCTCAAGTATTTTATTGATCAGAATGGACCAGTCACTGTTTTAGATTTCATTAATCACATCTTTTTCGATCTTTAAGGAATAGGATGGATAAAGGATAATGTTTTTTTTTTTTTTTTTTTTTTTTTTTTTTTTGTAAACACTGTAATTAGTCTTTTTTTTTCCTATTGTCTTGACCATCATTACCACAAATTACAATGAAATATTGTGATAGTATTTTAAAGCTATACAGCCCACTGCCACACTAATCTCTCTGCAAGAGCAGGGGTTTGAGTGGGAGAATTACTATATTTGTATCTGCTTCAGCATTGTGAGATATAAACACATGAAAATTGTAGATGGCTTTTATCCAAGCAGCTACACACTGATTATATCTTGGCGCAGAAGCAAGGTGTGTCTCTCAGTATTGTTTTAGTCAATGGTTGGTTAATTTCTATTTTATTCCTTGTTGGCAGTGTACCTGGTGACTCAAGGAGTAAATCCCAGAGAGCATGGAATCAAACAGGAACTGGTAAGTGTATTTTCTCTCTACTGTCTTTTTCTCTCTTTCTCAGTCTGTGTACATTATTGAATGCCTCTGTACCCATTCCCTATCTGCTTTCCAGGAGCGAATAAGAACATACATGAACAGAGTGAAGGAGATCACAGACAAGAAGAAAGCTGCACGTCTGGATAAGGGGGCAGCAGCGCGCTTCGTCAGGAATGCCCTCTACGATGCAGAGGAAGGAGGTTCCAAAAAAGGAGCAGAGTCCAAGTCCAAGAAAGCAGCTAGCACACCGGCTGACACACCAGAGCCAAAGCGTTCAAAGCACAGTTGAAGAAAAAGAAGAACTTTATAGTCTGGTCACATTACAACCCATATTACATCTTATATTTCCTGCTTTTTGGCAGCAAAGAACAGAGTTGATACCTTCAGGGACCATGTCTGTTAAGGCCAGTGCTACACAAAGTAACTTATTAGGCTACCTTACAAGATATGATACATGACAACAGTAACTGATATGCCACAAAGCAAAAATACCTCTGAGACAGCTTCTTGAGTCCAGAGTTTAACAAATACTGTTCTTTAGGAGTCTAATATTACAACATTTTATCAGTAAGTTGTTCATTAACCTGTGTGGTCCCTTGACAGTTACAAATCAAGTGCTGAGTGGGTGTTTAGTGCTTACTCAGAGACATAAGTGGAGTTTTAAATATGTCCATCCAGACAGTGGACAGTCTCACACTGTCACTCTGAAGCTGTTCATGAAAATGTATCACATTCAAGACTGTAAGATGCAGATACATGAGAAAGAATAATTTCTCTGTACATTGAAAATGTGATTCCATGAATCACTTATGCATATGTTTGAGTAGCCGTATGCCTTTTTGCTGCATACCCTTTTTTTTTTTATTATTGATAAATGGATTTGGGCTGTATTTTGCTCTCAGTGTTGACTTTAGTATAAAAATGCTCATTAACTCTATTTTGAGTATTTAATTTTTGTCTGTGTCACATTGTTTGTGTCAGTGGTCTGATACTTTTATCATTACCCCAGCAGCAAATGGTGGCTGTTTTTGACAGTAGTTACTTCAGTCTCCTTTCACTGTAATGGAGCAGTTTTGTAGCTGTAGTCCAGGAACAAATGACAACAGTTGACTTGTTTATACAGCATCCCATCTAACAGTCAGCTATAATCCAAAAAAAGTTGGTAATGGCTTCAAAGAAAGGTTACACTGCTACAGACAAGATAATGCTTTTGAAATGAGATGACAGTGTTTGTAAGAGAATTTAATTCAGCACTTCAATCAAGTAAAATAAGTTAACTCGGCATTCTTTTGGCTATCAGACAATATAAGACAGGTTTTTAAAGGATCAGTGGTCTTTCAGTGACTTCTACTGGGTCCTCAGCAAAATGATAAATAATTTATTTCATGATAGTTTATTTGTAATTGTTATGATACACAGAATCTGTGATTAACATTGTGTTAATCTCACTACTTTGAATCTATTTGTGTTCAGGTATGTCAAACATTGAGCACAAATCAAAGCATATTTCCATATCGTGATCCTAACAACAAAATCAATTCAAAAGGGGTCCTTCATGTAATGAAAGCCAACTTGGGGGTGTGGTACATAAAAAAAGTTTGAAATGATTCAGAAGATATTGCCTCATTTGACTGCACTAAACTTTGGTGTAATTACCAGAGAAAGTTTCTCAGCAACTTGATTCCCCACAAATTTACAGTAACAGCTGGTTGCAAATCAGCTCTGACCAGGCTTTCCTCCAAACAGCTACCCAAGCTCAGTGATCTGAGGTCGTGTGTCATTTTGCCAGTTGGCTGTAACAGGTTTTTTGCTTTGTGTCCCAGCTAATGGTCTTAACTTTTGCACTGCTGATATTATCTTACAGTAGTTGACCAAGAAGCAGATGAAAACAGTGATGAGTTATACCAGGTGTTGACAGCCAGTTTTATATCGTAGTTAATAGGTTATGTTATTCATATTTGTATGGCACTTGACACGTGACACATCCATGAAACATAAGAAGTGTGGGTTAACACTACCTGTAATACGACTTGAGTGATTGTGCTTGTCCTGGATTTGAATGTAGTGTGTGGAAATTGTCATGAAAATGTGAATGTTTTCCACATTCTTCAAGCTATAATGCACAGTGTGATGAATTTGAACAATAAGCCTACACCGTAAGCCAAAAGAGGCTGCAGTTCCCAGTAATTTTAGAGCAGGGAAGAGGGTTTTTAGGCACGGTTGGAAGTGAAGCTCTAAAATGACTGTCGAGTAGCTTTATTACTTCAACAAAAATGTGGTTACACACCATTGTACTCAAAAGATATGTTCAATAATTGGGCGATACTGTACTGTAATGGTAGCTAAACAAAGTGGTTGCTAAGTGACACACACTGCTAAGTACCAGTATGAGTGGTGATTGTCGCTTAGCACATAAAAATTTAACTGTCTTGTGGTTGCAGGAGTGCGATTTTGGGGTATTTTACAGCTGGTTGGAATATGACTCAGCAAAACACATCTAAGGACCATAACCATTTGTTTTATAATGGTACATTTGCACAGTATTTTATGCTTTACACTGAGGGTTTTACACAGGGTAACATATGTGTAGCAGTAGGCTGAATTCCTAGATCAACATTATTACATGCAAAAGATAGCATGGTGGTTTTTAGGATCCTGTATGATCTTAATACGAATGTAGAACAGCATTAGCTTCACTCAAGGCGAAGATGGAGGCTGGCCCATGCAGGGATCAAATCTGTGACCTTCTGATTACAAAATGGCCTCTTCAGCTGCCAAATAGCCTCATGGCAGCTTCATGTATGTCAGTGTGGGGCCAAATGAGACTTCTCTTCATACAAAATCCATGTCACATTTGATAAAAACATCCATATTGTTTCCTTTCTGTAATTCCCTCTGGACAGCTGAGATCTTAATCTTAATGTACCCGCAAGTCACTGCATCCCTCTAATCAAGCCCAGGAAACAGCGAGGCAGTGAGTTTGCTGCTCAGGAATGTATCTATTCATTCTTTTCATCATCTTTCCTTTTCTCATCCTCCCTGCAACAGCATCCAAAAATGACATTTGTTTAGCCAAACCGCCCTACTTCGTCCTTTGACTTTTTCCACCGAGTTGTTGATTCTAACTCTGTTCAAAGACGTGTGTCAAACTTCGCCTGATGAACAGGCCCGTCTGCATATTGGAAAAATATGGATTTTTCCATTTTTTTCTCCAAACGTTCGCCTTCCTTCGCCCTCTTACCCACATATGCTCGGTATAAAAGAGTTAGGTCACTGAGCAAGTAAATTTGAACAAACAAACTCTCATGTTGAAATGCTGTGCGCTAACAAGCTCCAAACCCTGGTTTGTCCTGCGGTTGTTTATTTATGTCTTTTGTGAGGTGCACTGTTAGCTTGTGGTGAGGAAGTTTAGGTTATAGAGGGTGAAAGGCATCAGACCAAATGACCTCCTCAGGCCAGATGAGGGTAGCAGGAGGCTTCCTCACAAGGTCTGAGAACAGGCCTGGCTCAAACATTGTATGCACAGACAGAATACTTTGTGTTTGTTTTAACCTGCCTGGAGAACAAAAAGGGCTCGCTTAAGCTCTCGAGGCGAATCAGATCATTTGAGACAAGCTGTCAGTCATGGAAACGTAAACTACATAGATGCTGTGAATGGACCTGGGTCAAGTTGACTGTGAGAATAGACACTGGCTCAACAGTATTGGCAGATAATTGTAATGCATTTGATTTAACCGGCTTCCAGAGCCAGATGGGAAGAGTGTACTGCATTAGGTCAACTGACAATCATAGAAAAGTATACTAAAACCTTCAAGACATTTTATAAACAGCCTTCTGACATTGGGAATTCTGGCAATATTCTGGATATTAGTAAGGTGTTTTCAATTATTCAAGTAAATCAGGGATTTTTACAAATTATTCAATTTATAGGAATAGGCCAGCCTTAATTTTGTGATTGGTTTTAAGCTTTTATTGCTATAGATGGAGGTTTTCAGCCTAAATGTAGTGGAAAATGTTCGTCCCTTCAGGTAAACAATATTAACAGAAAAAAATAACAGGACGCAACATGTATAGATCCTGGAAGTGCACCGATTTGATGATATGAATAATGAGAGTCACAGAAAAGTGACAACATTTCACATTAAGCGCACAGTGCAAACCCTGTCAGTGCAGTGTATGGCAGTAATTGCACCGGCACTTCATTTTCATTATGTACCCTCTGTGCTGCTTTCAATCCAATTATTTCATTACTACCCCACCTCGGGGACTGTGCATGTGTGTGACTTTGCATGTGTGTGTTTTCTTGCATCAAATGTTATTTCATGACAATACACTGATGAGAAAGCGTGAGAAATATCTTCATTGCAACAGGTAACTGGTAATCCAACACAACACACACACACACACACACACACACACACACACACACACACACACACAAAGTCGACTGTGACCTCTGGGGAAAAAAAAAAAGAGGAATTACTGATGCCCACTGGAACACGACGGCCTTGAACGAGGGAACGAGCGGCAGAGTGAGTGAACAACAGAGCTCGCAGCTTTATTCTGTCTGACACACCAGGAATTCCATGCAGTCATTTGTGCCACTTCCTATTCACCTTGGCCCCGCTGACAGAGCTGCTGATTAATCATGATAACAATGTTTTTCTTTTATTCAGGCCTCACCCCCCTGCACTGGGACGACTTACTTTTTTTTTTTTCTTCAGATGTCAGAAGGTGGGACTGAAGCTTGGACCATCAGGGTGTCCAGCGGGAATGGCAGTGGGATTTTCTTTCTTTATTTACTTGACTAGGATTTGGGGATTTGTTTGGCCCATTTACTTTGTGGGCATTTTTAATGTTGCTCTGACACAACACAGATTTATTTTTTAATTTACACTTTTAAAAAAGAAAAATTCCTTTCATGTGTGTGCTGCTAATCACAACCCTGAGTAAAGAGAGTTAACAAAACACAAAGAGACAAAAAAATTAATATGTCTACCTGATTTGCTATTTTTGGTTCAATAACCGAATCATTTTGGTTATACAAAATGCATGCATGCTCTGTCAAATTGGTTTCATCCTCCTTTCCCTGAATTCTCCTCATAAAATTCTCTCTTTTTTGTTTTTAAACCTTGGGCACAACTGACAGTTTGCAGGTTATAAAAATACATGCTGCCATATTACTCATACTGTCTTGCCCTTTTTCTTGCTTTCCTCTCCTTTCTGTGTTGTGCTCTGTGTTGTGCTGCCTCTCAGTTAAATTCCAACTCCCATTCAAATCTGTGTGGTCAGTGTGTAATGTCACGTCACAGAGTCATCAACAACAAGCTCCAAACTAACACTAACCAGCATATTTTCTCATGTTTTGTAATGCTTTCTCTCACTCTCTCTTACTGTGTCTCTCTCTTCCCCACTACTGTACATCCCAGTGGGCTTTTGCAGTATACGAACGTGACGCCATGCTGAAACCATGCACCGAGTGAGGCCTTGAACTCTCCTCCTTAAACACATCACATCATCATCACACTTCATTGAGTTTCCATTCTTTACATTACAACCGCCGCCAAAGTGTGCTTAATCTACAGAAAAAATAAAACACTGCAGAGAAATAACCCTCAGTGAATGAGTTGGGCTTGGCCTGCCATCCCTCAAGCTAAAATGAACTATTAGGGATGAATACAAAATACATTTCTGAAGGTTGTATAAGTAATCTTGTGAGTGCAAGGTCACAAGTTCACATCCCCGGACCGGCTGGGAAAATCTGCATGGGGAAACGATCCCACGAGTGAAATCATAGTGTCACCATATTATATTCCATATAACCATATTAAAATCTGACGCCAACTGTCCAAAGTCAGTATGTAGCCTTATTTGATGTCCCACCTTCACTCAGATGTTGAGTGGATTCAGCCAATCAAAAGTGGGAGTGTCAACATAACAAAAGAAGGGAAGAGTTTTCTGGGGCAAAAGAGATGGTTGAGCAGTGTTTAAAAAAAAAAAAAAATCCACTGTTTTTAGATAATGCATCAGATAGTGGGACCTGCACCATGTCAATGTGGCCATTCCTGAACTGAGGTGAGATTTTTTGATATTGTGGAAAGGTGAAACCTGTGTGAATATTGTTGATTTGTAAAAATGAGTTAATCTTTTTTTTTTTATGCATTTTTTTTCTGAAGAAAACTCTTCAGGTTCTAAATTAGACAGGAGGTGAGTGTCGGTCTGGCCAGGGCTCCTCTGACTTCACACTCCGAAGTGGAAGTTGCATCCATTTACCAAGAAATGGGTGAATGGGTGAATGATGTCCTCTCTCTCAGGCCATGTCCACACTAAGCAAGGTAAATCCAAAAATGCCATTTTGGCTGTCCTTCTATACTACATCGCACTAGCGTTTTACACCATTTTCCTAAAGCCTCCTGCCCACACTGAAACCGCTTAAAATGCACAAAATCCCCTATTGCGCATGTGCACGCTTATGCAAATTCTGCGCTACAACACGTAATGCAGAAGCACTCGCTGGATCCCATGACACACATGTCATTGTTTTCAGAAAGCTCTGTTTTCCCTGACCACACAAAAACACATTTTGAAATTTACACACCTTGGAAACCGTTTTCAAAAAAACTTTGAGTAAAATGCCGGCTCAGTGCAGATGGAAGGTTAAAACAGAAAGAAAGATGTATTTTCAGTGTCACTTAGAGCTCAGTGTGAACATGGACTCAATATCTATCAAGGTGCTCTTGAGCAAGGTGCTCAAATTCACAACTATGGGGGTTGTTGTGGGTGAACAGGGCAGATCCCAGTGAATGTGAAGCAGGGAAGTGCTGAACGTGCTGAAAGAGAGCGGTGCCCATTATAACAGATCCATATGAAAATAGGAATTTTGTGTCTTTCTTCTCCCATGTGTGGACCAGCTTTATGATGATGTCACACTGTTGCGAACTCAAACAGTTGCTGACTATGTGGCCATTTGAAGACCTCATCCATTACCGTGGCCCGGTGTTTACCTCTGGCACGGACCCCACTTAAAGAGGGGAAAAAAACACACAGCCCATATGGGCGCAATGTGAAATCGGGGCTTTTCCCCTTTAAACCGTGGGCTTCCGATGCATAAAGCCACAGGATAACCATTTACCCATCAAAGAGCTGAACGTGAAACCGTCCCTGAATCCTTTACACACAAGCACACGTGCACACACACACACACACACACACACACACACAGAACACACAGATGTAAACACACTGTGAAAGCGGAGTATGCTCCCCCAACACATGCTGAGTGACTTCCAAAGACGCTCGCGCGCACACAGAAAATGGCTTGCACACACACTCAGGGTTGAGTGGAGGTGTGTAATGGATTGGATCCCCCTCATAATTCGTGGGACAGCGTTGTCTTCGAGGTCCGTACAGAGGCGGATGAGACCACAGCTGCTTGGGCATAAATTTCCAGAGGAATGCCTCAGGCCCGAGCCTTCAGCCTAAAGACCATGACTGTAGATTCCTCACCAGATGACAAATGATGGTCCTGAGCACGGCTGTGTGTGTGTGCGTGGCCATGTGTGTGTATGTGCGTGGAATGAGTTTTTCATGCAAGAAGACTATGCGCAAGGTCACTCTATAGTCTGTATCTCTGTTTCCCATACACAGTGGCTACATGCCTGCTCAGGGTTGCACGTGTGTCTGTGTGTGTGTGCATACCTTTGCAGCAAGAAGTGTGTGTGTGTGTGTTGGCTTAGGGAGGAGGATGAAATGGCGTACAGACAGGAGGGGGTCTCCTCTGTTGTGTCAGGCAGATCCAACAGCTGGGGAAGGAGATGAGGGCAGCTGGCCAGGTCTTGTAAAAAAACAAACAAAAAAACCCAACAAAAAAACACCCTAAGTCCAAATCTCATTTCCCTATCCATACAGTAGCTAATGCTGGGGTCATGTTATCACAGAAGTGTGCAGTTTTAGAGAGATACTTTGGATAGGTTAGGTTGCCAGCAGCTTGCAGGATGCGACATAGATATGCCAACTAGGCCGGGGTGCAAACTTTTGTTCCGCCTGCCTATTTTTTCATGCCCTAACACTTCTCTGTTATATGTGGAATCTTTGCTACATCTGCTTTCTGTGGTTTTGGGGGGCTTTTAAGGAGCAGTTCAAGATACAAAAAGGTATTTTCCCACTTACCCAGAGTGCAAACTATCCATCCAGACAGTTGCAGAAGGATACAGTTTTCCAATGCTCTTTGGCAAGCAGTAGCTCCCAATGAAACCATTCAATCCATGAGGGCTATGGATTATGTCAGGTATCTGTGTCAGTGTTTTTGGAGAGAGCTGCTGCTGTTGAGTTATTCGCATGTAAAATTTTGACACTTTGAACTCCATTAAACAATACCCATCCACCTCCATTTTACTGAAGTGCTGGGAGTCCAGGAAGATTGTGATAGACTGGAAACCTCACCACATCACACAGAAACTATCAGGATGGATATTTTGCACTACAGGGGTACGTAGGGAAATATTTTTGCTGTTGCATTTTGGCTCAACTGTTCATTTAAAGCACCAAATCTGGGAATTCAAATAAATTTTACTGTTGTGCACAAGATTTTTGAAATATCAAATAACCTCTTGTAGTAAACTAATTCATTTAAAAGTGGTGATGGTGATGGTGACCTAGTGGTTTGTCCGACATTACATTGCTTGAGCATCTTTTTAACTCAGAATCACTAAGAACAGCCACAAATGTAGTGCCACTTGCATTTGCAATGTTTGTTTTGCCGATAAGACATTTTAAACCAATCTGAATCAAATGATATTTTCCAAGCAATGGGGAAAATATGCATAAGCCTGTTTAGTGGGCTCTTATTGCACCCTGTGGTCCCACTTGAGCACACAAACAACCAAACAATCTGATGGAAAACACCCCCTGCTTCTTCTCAGTTTTCCTAAGAGGAACACCTGCTGGAAACGGATGGACAGAAGGCCCCCTCTCTTCGCCGCACACCTAGTTTCCTCTCTCCCCTGATAAAATAAAGGGTTTATAGCACATCAATAAGCCCTCTCATCCCTCTTCCCTCTCACTTTCACAGCCAGGGTTTACAGCTAGTGTGGGGCGGCTGGCTGCAGGCCTTGATGTGAGAGCCCGGGGCTAACGGTAGCGCTGGGTACAGTAAAGTGATGGAGGGCCCCCGCTTTTTACGATGATGTGAATGATGTAGCCTGGGAGAGTAAAAGAGCTTGTGAGAGCAGCAGTGTGTCCATATACTGTACATGACTGGACTGCAGCAGGACTGGATAGATTATATGCACTGCAAAGTATTTACATTACATTTTAGGCGTGCTATTATCCCAAATTACATTATAGGTGCAGCAGAATCAATTAAATTTGTGAATTACCAGCATTAAAAGCAGCCAATAATAAGGAGTTAAAGGGCCCCACTCAGGCAGCAGATACTATATATATTCCAGTGTCCCATAAATCTTCATATATAAAACATAATAAAGCAAAATCATCAGTATTCATTTAATGGAATGGTAAAGTCAGTCACAAAGGTGGATTTTCTCACTTAGTATTGTTCTATCTTCAGCATCTGCCAAGATTTGAGAGTCCCTAAAAATCAATAACTGTAATAAAATGGAGTTCCAGAGGGTGACTTTTCTGCAGTAATCAATTCCAGCAGGGCTGGGTGGGCTTCAGTGCCTCTTATAGGGTAACAATATTATCTGGACCCCAGTCAGACCAACCGACTGTCCAGAAACGTGAAAATAATCCGCTTGTTGGAGCTGAAAGAGATAAAGGTTTTACTAATACTGCGACAATACGATGGCAAATGTTTGCACTGCTAACACTGCTGCAGAGCTGACTTGCTGAAAACTTTCACCCTTGGAGGATTGCAGTGTAGAGGTGATGCAGTTTTTGAGGGATAGTGAGGAATAGCTGGTGCAGTTGAAAAGTCAATCAAACGGGTGTGGGAGGAATAAAAACCGAGGCTGTGTTCTGATTGGATCACTCCACTCTTACATGTGAAAGTGCCTGTTAATGTCCAGCAAACCCACTTGTCTAATCCAGGAGAAATCAACTGACAGGTCTCTCTCTGAGAAAGGACTTTACGTTCATGTCTTCTACACTCAACAATGGCATTAAAAACATTTTAGTGGAAAATTACATTTTAGTTTACCATCCCTTTAACTCCACTAGTACAAAAATCATCAGTTAGTTTAGCTTTTTTGGTAATTGTGAACATTCAACACAAAACTATTTCAGCTCTGAGTGGAAAAAAAAAACTCCAGTCAACACTAAATAATTGGAAAATGAAACATAAACACTAGAAAATTTATGGTGAAGTGGTATACACAGGAGAAATAAGCAGCACAAAGAAGGACCAGATGCAAATAGGAGACTAGCGGAGAGGAGATGTTAAGCATTTCTTCATGGCCATGAAACAAAAGGTCACATGTGCGATCAATCTCTGGCAGTCAAAGTATATACTGGAGCTGATTTTCTTATTAGTGTTGCAGATGATGTCAGAGCCAATGTAGAAAATAATAATAAATAATACTGGAATTACATACTGTATATAGATGAAAGGAAAGGGGGATATTGATTGTTCAGTATATTATCACCAGGGTGAAGGGTAATGTTTTGCACAATTACCCTACATCATATACAGTGAATGTGCAAAATGTTCTTCCTGATACTGAGTTGCAGCCCTATTTGCTCAATTGCCTTTAAGCCTAAAAATCCATCTTTAACTCAACTCCTTTTCTTGATCTGCATCTTGTCTTTGTTGAAAATCCATAAGGGAAAATGACCTTTCGCTGAATTCACAATGTCAGGACACTTCATGACAAGAGAAAGTGTCTCAAAGTGTTAATGTTTTGTATATTCAATGTATATTTGCATTTATGGGTTTGTCAAATCAGTTTTCCACATCTTTTCAAAGCTGCTTTTCCCAGCAGAATTTATGATTTTAATATTTAAAAAAAAAAAAAAAAAAAAAAAGCAGCATTGAGTCCCACACACATGTAACCAGCTGCACTCTGGAGTTGACAGCAGGCTAAAAGTGTGACAAAAGAGCCGCTGTTCCTCGAAGCAGACACATGGGGGCAGTCCAAGACAGCAGTACAGGCCTGTTCTCTGGTCAGGCTTGAGTGGCAAGCTGAGGTTTGCTTTTCCTGCGACCACAGAGCAGATAGGAGAAGATTAGCCCTCGCTTGGCCGGTAATCACCCTTATCACACAGAGAAAACGACAACAATACAGCGAGTTTAATGACAGAAGTAATTGTTGTGGAAGTCCCACGTTATGCTGCGGTGGCGTGATGAATGACAACCGCAATGCACTGCGCTGTGAGGAGATTGCTGCTGCATGGTTGTTATTTAAACCCATTTGTTATGGTTGCAACTTTGCTCTGGGCTTGCTTAGCTGAGTGAAGTGACTTAATTTCAAAGGGGAGTAGGAGGAAAAGTTTTTTTTTTCTTTTTTATGCAATGAAAAAAGCTGTTTTCATTGTTGATTAATCAAAATTGATTTTGTGTGTGTGTGCCTGTAGGTTGCATGTGGTCTCTCAGTCACGTGCAAAACCTCTCTCTGCAAATCCTGCTACATATACATACAAATACTGCTGGGTAAATATTAACTCCTAGGAGGAAATGGTGGAGTTGTCAGCTACATAATAATTAATCATTGCAAAGATTCACATCGCAGCACACAAGAGATAATAATAACAACAAAAATGTGTCCATACACTAGACTTATGAACAGTATTTCTTCTCCTCTAAGTTATACAGATCAGTATATGCCAGCATATGGTATCAGCTCTTTTTTAACTACTACTTTAATTAAATTGGCTTTAGATATGCATGAAAAATGCAATCAAACTGTATTGAACAGACTGAAGTCTTGAAGTCTTAAATGGTTTCAGGTCTTATGTGGTTTCAGAATATATATATATATATATATATATATATATATATCACACAGTGCAGGCAGTATGGGCTAATCATGATCTAATACACAGACCTTTCATGCTTGGATTGACATCAATTGGCTGTTTTCTCCTGTGAGTGTGTGTTTTTTTTTTTTTTTTATGCATGTGGCATGTGTGTGAGCGGGTTAGTGTATATATGGGTGTGGGTATGTGCGTGTAGGCGGGTGGATTGCAGTGTTTATGTATGTGAATGTGTGTGTGCGTGTGTGTGTGTCAGACAGAGATTACTGTACAGTGCTTTTCGGTGGAGTTTTGGAATGCTTCGCTCCGAGACAGCTGCAGTCTAGACTGTCATTCTCACATCACTTTATCGCTCCGGGCGAAAAGGAAAAATAAGGAGGAGCATCCAGAAATGCAGCCTCATCTGATAAGGGAGGTGGTAAGAGGATCTACCGATGACTTCTTCTCCAACCTAGCATGAAAAGACAGCTCTGGTGTGTGACAGAATGAGCATTGTTGAGAAAGTTTTAGGGCAGGCGATGATTGAAGAGCTCAAGCTGCAAAGCTCTTAATGTATGAGAAATGAATGTACAAATCTGTGTTGGTGTGATAACAAAACAACAGCAGACCAACTGAACACAACAGGTTTGGAGTGGTTTTATATGTATTTTCCCACTTTCCCAGACCATCCAGATCTCTTATGTCATGTAAATACACAAATATTGTCCTCATGGTTTGTTTGTTTGCTTTTTTTTTAATCATAAAAAAATGACTGATGTCTCTTTGTTGCCTCGTCAATCCACAGAAAAAAAAGCCTCCTTCTGCAAAAGCACACCCCCACTCTTTATAATTTGATTTATTTTGTTTGACCGGTGAAAGCTGTGAGAAATTTTCCAAAGCAGCCTTGGTAGGAAATGCCAATCCTAATGTCAGAGGCCTGCTCTGTCCTATTATGGCTAATCGAAGCAGAATGTGTCATTAGCTAATCGAGGGCTAGTTTCTCCTCCTTTCAAAACATCACACGGAGGGCAGCCCCTGTCCCTGGCGTTCTGGCCTTCAAAGGCCCCCATTATACTTCAATGGCGGGTAAACAGCGGCTCCCAAAAATGACGGTCTCCAAAGTTTAAAGCAACATCGTTTATCACCCTGCCAGCCACTGCAGGTGTGACCCCATTCCCACAGCCTCATCGACAGCCCGGGCCAGGGGAAAGTATGCCTGTGTGTGTGTGTGTGGGTGCGTGTGTGTGTGTGTAATAGTGTGTGTATCTGTGTGTTGGTGTGCCAGTCGGTCAGTACAACGCTAGAGGCAACAACAGAGTCTCACAAAATTTCATGAAATGAGCACAAACTTTGAAATGCTGATTAAATGATGTGTATCTTTTCCCAAAGCAAGCAGTTGTACTGTAGAACTCTGATATCATTTTTCTCATCTTTTATCCAGCCACTTCAATCAAATTATTCCAGCACAATATGAAAATGAACTTTCAGAGACATCAAACTCTCTTCACACCAGTAGTCCATCACTGTAATAAAGTCGTCCACATTAGTTTTCCTAAAAGCAGCAGCACTGTTGTGTTTTGATGACTTGAAATTGGGCAGAGTGAAATGGTCCCTCTGCTGGAAAATAGTCCCTGGGGTTCACTTTACACAGCCAATTATCAGTTCTGTGGTTGAATGAAAGACGTCAACTTTGTTAGCCACAGAAGCAGAACTTTTTAAGCTGTTTCAAACAAAAATTCAAATTTGAAAAGCAATGAATTTTGATTACATTTGAATTCCTTAGGACCCCCACATGACTTGCATAACGGTTTATTGCAATGTAAACAATGTGAGTAAACGTAACAAATGGGTGAAAAATTCAAAATCACTGGTGTGGTCTTTTAACTCCACACAATATAATATTAGACTATGGTGAAAAGTCATATTAAAGGGACACTGTGCAAAATTGACATAAAATTTGTGATTTGAAAATGTATCATGCTTTTTGGTCAATTGAACCTTAGCAATTTTGCATAACGCACTTTTAAAACAGTTTTGCTAACTTTTTTAAAAAAAAAAGAAATTTAGGTCCTCATTTCACAAAACTATGCTGGTAGCAGCTATGGATGATGACAAAAGTCATTTATTCAGTGCCAAAGCGCTTGCTGGGAGAGTTCGGCAGAGACTGCTCGGTGCCAAGACCAGGAAGGAAAGGGGAGTTAAACAGCCCTCCATCCAGTTTAATTCTTTGCCAGTAACCTCAGCTTCCCCCAATTTTCTGTCTTTGCATAAAATATGCAATTTGGTGGACACTTTAATCCACAATGTCCTACAGTACCCTGAGCGTGTGCATTTTCGGTATGGGTGGTTCATGTGGAAACAGGAACCTTTGGCCTGGCAGAGTTAGCACAGCAGTCAAGCCGCTGAGCTGCACGGTTGTTTCATGGCGGCTGCGTTGACCTGACAGAGCTCCTATGGAGACGTGTGCATGCAGTTTTACACTTTCATACAGGGAGCTGCCTGGTGCACCCACAGTAATGTACTGTTGTGCACTGAGCGGCTACATTAAGCAGTTGGGGGTTAAATGCTTTGCTCAAGGGCACTTTGACAGTAGCTGTTTAGGGAGTAAAGAGCACTATTCATTCACATTCCCTGCCCACATTTTCCCAGACGGTCCACGGATCTGAACTGGCGACCTTCCAGTCACAAGATTGCTTCTCTAACCTTCAGCGTGTGGTGCAAGCCAGTCGACGAAGACTTGTGTTCCCGAGCGTGCGTGTGTGTGCTGTGTGCTCGTGCTTTGTCCCATGCGTGTCCTCAGTTTAGTTTAATTAACGGGGGTCATGTGAACAGATCCCATCGGGGTCAAGGTGATCGGGGCTGCTGAGCAGGTGGAAAATCTATGAGATTGGCTCACACAGCACGTATCGACCACTGGTCAAACACAGCCGCTATTGATTGACATGTTTACAGAGGAAGTGTGTTTTACAGTGGAGTTCATGTGTTGGCCACACACGAGGTATGGACACAGGCACCACACACTCTTGTACATGTAATTCTAAAGGTAGTTTTCAAGGGATTGGGCTCCACATGGAGGTTGTCAGTGACACAAATCTGAAGATATTTTTTGCCTTTCTGTTATCCGATCATGATCTTAGTTTGTCCACGTATGATCAAATAAAAATGAATGATGATCTGATGCAAACAGGGGCATTAAGAAAGCACTAGTAGCATAAGATATAGCATTCGTGGATCTGCATCAATGCACACATCACTGCACTGACACTGTTTCTTCTTATAACTGTTGTCTGAGAGGATACTGCATGGTCTTGCTATGATTGACAGGATTGATGACATAAATGTAGATTTAAATAACCTATTTCTCCAACTTGTTGACTAGTGAACACTCCAATGGGTTGGTTGCTTATTTAAATTGGTGGCCTTTCACTCTATATGACTCAGTCGGTGGTACAGTCAGTCAATAGCCAATAGTAGCAAATTTCCTAGAGATAATTAATGAATAAATACACAATTATAAAAAAGTGGATCAGTATTGGCTGATCCTGAAACAACAACCATTGAGAATCTACATTAGTAAATAGACTCTGACTTAAATACTACTCCAGGGTGGCTTTCTCTTTGGTGTGTACTTGGTTTCAGCACAAGCTGAAATGCATATTGGTTGATGATGACTTTTTTTTTTTGTCTTGAGACCATAATGGCCACAGCAATCTAAATACTTTCCACTGCTCTGTCACTGCTGGAGCCATGCTTACCTACATTCACTGCTAATGCAACGTGAACGACCATCCTGGTGTTATGCTTTGCCATTAACTCTGCACGCCGCTCTGATCCTCTGTAGAATACACAAACCCTCTGGGAACAAAAAGGCCCCTGACGCAAAAAGGGTGCTATTTTTCATCATTTACCTCGATCCCGAGATCAAACGGGACTGCTGCAAAAACACGAGTTATAGCGGGCCCGATTTCTCCGAGAGCCAAATCTCATTCATTCACCGGAGAAGACACGGGAGAAATATGGAGAGAGAGTGCGCTAGAGGCTGGGGAGGAGATTAAGGAAGGGTGAGAGACAGGGAAATGGTGATAGAGAGGGAGAGAGAGACAGACTAGGGAGTAGATTAAGTAGTCTTGAACAGGCTGGCTTGCCCACACACATATAAACCCCTGTGAAAACACAGGCTAATTATTAAGAAAACAAAGGGGGAAGCGTCGCGACGTGCCAACGCACACAGATCCCCGGCAGAGTAATTGTGCGTGAGCTGTTTGGGTTGAAAACGGCACGATGTGGTGCTCTTCCTCAGTACAGCCAGGCAGAATGAGCAACATCTGTTCTCAGAGATGGGCTTTGAAAACAAGCACAAGGAATGATTGTCTCTCTCTTCTTTTTTTTTTTTTCCCCCTGCCATTTAATGGAGTCTGACGAAAGACAATAGTTACTGGACTTTTCTCAGTGTGCTTTAGAGAGGCTCCAGCGAGGACGAGTCCAAGTATTTGGCGGTTTCAGTCGGCGCTGGCCTGTAAAAGACAGACTGCAGAGCTCGTCGTAGCCCGGCTAGCATGCTAGCACTAATGAAAGCGGAGGTCATTACCAAAGAGCACTCGCTCTAGCTGCCATAAAGGGATCCTATCGTCAACATCAAGGGCCAAAGCTCATAAAAGCTTGGCTGAGTGACAATGCTATCACTCCCAATGAGACTCAAAACTTGGACAGGCTTAGCAAGAGGGGGGGAAAAGCCCTCAGTGTTTTTGAATTGGGCCTGAATGTTTTTGTATTGCCTTCTTTCATGCATGATTAAGTTATACAATCTAAGAGGGCTCTTTGCACGTCCCCTGTGCTTTTCCGATCTTTACACAGTATCAAAACGATCTCTGTCCTACACGGCCGAGCATATTACCTCCAATCTCGCCCCGCATTTCAAGCGGTGAGGGAAGTGTCGCTGGGAATACGATCACACTCAGCAGCGCGGCCGATGCCTTGGTCCAGAGCCATGTTTTGAATTGGTTCTGAAGCTGCAGCATTAACCTTAGCCAGACGCCAAGAGCATGGTTCCATTCGATTTCTGAGGAAGTCAAAACAATTGATGTCAGTTTATGAGAAATCATCCTAATAGCCTCTTAAAGAGTCATTTTTGAGTTAGCGATGTGGCGATCCGGGGACGGCGGAATTCGTTCCGGCGTGGGTCGCGAAGTGTTTGTTCTCGTCTTTATCGGTAATTGCGGCTTTTGTTTTCTCTGCGCAGCACTTTGTGACAAACCTGTTTGTTAAAAGCACTTTGTAAAGGAATTTGACGTGGCTTGGCTTGACTTGACAGTGATTGATGACAACAGAAGGTTTCAATACTGTATCGAGGGGCCATCTGTGGGCGGGAAGGGGGGAGGGGGGAGGGGGGGTTCAAATGACAATTGTGGCAGTGTATTTCTCTCTCTCTCTCTCTCTCTCTCTCTCTCTCTCTCTCTCTCTTTCTCTCTCTCCCCTAGACAAACCAGTTAACTCCTCACTGTGTGTCCTAATGGAAACTATGCCAGACTCCTCAGTTGTGTGTGTGTGTGTGAGTGTGTTGTGACGCCTGTGTGTGCTGGAAACAAAGCCGCCTATCACTCTGCTGCTGATGAACAACTATGTTAAGTGCACCAGTGGGCTCTCAGAGGCCTGCAATCTCCAGACACACCACATTCCTCCCAAACACGCACTGTTTATTTAAGTCATGTGCACATGCAGACACACACACACACGTAGATGCTCGCACAAACATGCATGCATGTACCCGCTCACATATAAAGACTTTAATGCATGCACATATATACACATCTACTTACAGTTTTAGGTACATGCACACACACACACACACACACACACACACACACACACACACACATACACACATTCTGGCCCTGTATTCCAACTCTGATTATATGAGCTATGGCAACAATTAGATATAATAGCCAAAGATAATAACAGCAATTTTTATACTTACGGGAATGATTAAACACCAAGAAAATATGCAGTGAATTATGTTTTAAGTAGCATGTGGCGGTTTGTTTGTGTGTATTATTCGAGCATGTGTTTTCTTTATCTACTTCAGTGCCAGTCAAAGGCACCGGGGCCTGCCAGTTACTTTCAGCTTTATTGAAAGATAAAAGTGGCCTTGTGTAAACCTCGCTAATAATTGAAATCATGATGCCACATGATTAGAAAGCAAAACGTGTTTGTGCTCTCACTACATAAAACTTAATAGAGCAATTTTTTTCCTTGTTTTGAGCCTTTCATGGCATTTCAGTTGAAATGTATTTAGGCACTTTATTCATCAAACAGGTAAGTGGATTCGTAATAAAGAGCAATCAATCACCGTAAAGCCAAATTCTAAGATACACCACTCATGAGTGTGTGTGCGCGCATGAATACACACTCACATGTGTACACATCTTTGTAACAGGAAACAAACTATTCTGCTGCTTGAAAACTACACCTCTGCACAAACAGATTCCATTATATATTCATGAAGGAATTTGTACAGTATATTAGACAGGAATGATCATATATGATAAAACTCTAATGTATATGACTTTTTCAAAATTACGTTTAGTTGAAAGCATCAGGCAGTGGTGCAGTCAGTTGTCCTGTGATGTAATAATAATAATAAAAATAATAATAATAATAATAATACATGTCATTTTCAGGATACTCAAAGTCGCTTTACAGAAAAGAAAAGAAAAGAAAAGCGAAGAAAAGAAAAGAAAAGAACTTTAATAGGATAAAACCTTTAGTTCACCTAACAGGATAATTTCAGGTATTTCCTAGTTTTTACTATCATAGTGATTGATTGTGTTCAAAATTTCATCACTCACTTCACCGCAGAGTTTTTATACCATTGGGAGCACTACTGTCCAACACACACACACACACACACACACACACACACACACACACACACGAAGCAAACACACTTTCCAACAGCTCAACCCAAAAACTATTTTCAACACACTTGAATATACTGCAGCATTAGATGTGCTACATTACTAATTTGAACTAGACTGCTCCAGTACTTTGATGCTGCATTTATTGCACATTGGATATTCTGTAAATGTGTCACATGGGATTACAACAACCAACCACCTCTATCATCAATGGAAATTTTCATGTATTAGACATCCCATATTAGAATAGGACTACAGATGTCAGTTTTGTGGTAATTATATAATTTTACTAGCAAACACTAGCATGGTACACATCAGTGGAACTGAATTTTGTGGGTGATCCAATTCTAAATACTGATTTAATTTAATGATTTTCTTGCCTTGTCAAGTTTATCTATCAATAGATTGTAAAATGCTTAATGCTAACAATCACTACACAAGTAGTAGCATTACGGTTAACTGTTTGCTGCACCAAGCAAGCACGTGAGTCGACCTGCAGAGTAGTTGGATATGAGGTGATACTCGCACTAGCTGGAGGCTCTAACAGAGTGTGTGAAGCTACATTAACCCCAACACACTTAAAGGCCAGCAGTGGGAGAGATGGCTGGTAATTTATGGAGAAGTGTGCAAGACCACCCAAAGACTGGGATGCCCTCACAGCTGCGTACCAGGACCCACCAATAGCGAACGCACATGCAACCACCCATATGGATGCCAGGGTACATTTTTAAACATGCACACAAATACACAAGTGTACTCTGATACTGCATGGATACATACACACGTACACATTGTAAACGATTTATCCGTGTGCACTAAATCAAGTTACATGACTTTTAGTTATTTCAGAGGTTCAGCATGGCTTAAATGGAACTGAGACACTAAGCATGTTTTTGTGGTGTTTACTGATTTCTAGTTGTTTGAGATGGAAGACACTACTATATGTCAACTTAACATATACAGGAAATGCATATAATGTTTTAAGCGCTATATTAACGATTCTCTTTTCTTCCAGGGTGAAAAATTAAAAATAGATGAACATCAACAGATGTTTTGTAGGGCCTTGCTTCAGTTTGTGTCTGTGTAATCAGATCAGTTCAGCTCCACTGCTGCTCTCCACGTCTGGAAACTTTTTCGCAATCGCTGATCTGCAGATATTATGATCACTTTGTGCTACGTGGCAGTAAAAATCGTACTTATTGCCTTTTTAAGAATACTCAAGGATACATACTGTTATCTAAGTGCAGCACAGAGAGTTTGTGCAGCCTACTTATCACAACAGAGACAGAACAGAAGTTTGTTTGACCCTATTTTAGACAGGCCTGTAATAGTTCAACCGCTACAAGCAACCACGCACACACACACACACACACACACACACACACACACACACTGAGATACAACCAGAGCTTCTGATCACCAGACTTGCTTTGGAAATGATAGCTCTGCTGGCCGAGGAGGGCGAGAAAAAAAAGGCTCATCTCTGCATTGTGGAATCCAATCGCTCCTGCAGTGACAGAGTCCCCAGACAGTTCACCTGCTTCTATTCATGCCGGTAGGCTCCTGTAGACAAGGGATCATATCTGCTGGGAAGGAGGGAGAGAGGGAGGGGAGAGGATTACCTTCTCCAAAAGAAAAAGACACGGACTGGCAGCTTAGATGACACTTTTCTTGAAAACCAACACGTTTTGGCTCCAGGCACCCTTCTCATCCTCTTATCCTGCTCTTCTTCTCTATCACTCCCATCTCCTGTCCCTGAGGAGCGCATTGACAGAGAGCACTGACGAAAAAAAAAAAAAACATGTAATTGGAGTGATTTGGTGTGTGTGTGCATGTATGTATGCGCATGTTGTATGTGTGTGCACTTTGATCCTAGTGCATGAGTTTGAATGGGAGCCTGTGTGCACATGAATGTGTGGTTACCTGCATGCACAAGTGCACTTGAGCACTTTTTTCCAAGTCTTGTCTATACTCTGCACTTCTGTTGGCAAAAACACACAGCTGCATGCATGTTTATCCCTATATACATGTTTGCATGTGCATTTGTACATTCACTTGCGTGCATGCGTGTGTCCATTGTGTGTCCAATGTGTCCTCCAGCTTGTTTGATCCCCTAAGAGGCCGGTGAGATAGGAGCTGTAATATCTCCCAGTGCTGCACTCTGTGAAAGGTCACTGGGGAGGCGGAGGTGCAGGGAAGGGCTGGTCTGTTGTTCCCCCTGGGCCAGATTTCACTCGATACAGCGTGTCTGCTCCTCTTTTACAAATCCAGCAAGACCTTAGCGCCTCTACGCCTGAGGTGGCACACCGAGGGAAACGTGTCAGAGCTCTGTGCTGTTGTTGGAACTGGGTTACAAGGTGATGGATCAGAGCAATAGGTTTGTGTGCTGTGGGGTTTAGTTTTTTTTCTTCTTTCTTTTTCCTCCTTTCCTTTCCTCTTTGTCTTGCAATCATATTACCATATCAGCAGATTCCGTCTGATTGTGCTTTACGAGCAGAGATGCTTTTCTGTGATTGAGGTTTATTCACCTGATGTGCCCCTTCCGTAATGCGGTTGCTGGACTTCATAGCAAAGATACCAGCTATTGTGAACCCCAAACTTGCGATCCTTCTAATAAAGTCAACTATTAAAAGAAAGACAGGAAAAAAACAGAATGGTTTGTGCTTTTTCATTTGAAACTAGCGAACTTTGCTTGATCCTTGTGCGACTGTGCCGGAAAAGAAAAGACAAAAGCAACAAGACGGTGGTGTATGAGTTTTCTCAAAATATGACATTAGGATTTTTGTGCCACAGGTGCCCTGGTCAGATTTCAAATACTTTTTCCCCCATACATTTTTCGATTTATTCATAAAACAAGGTCTTTGGTTAATGTAAGCACAAGAGTTTGATGTTTTGTTCTGTGATATAAATTACACCCGTCAATGTGTCACCTGCAAATTTTGAGCTGTAATGTGCTTCCAGAATAGTGAGTTTTTAACAGTTGCTTTCTTTCTTGCTTCTCCATGTATTTTTGTAATGTTACTACTTCCTCATACTTTAAGCTAAAAATTTCATTCAAACTATTGGCTTGTTTACTCCAACTTTTTCTTTATGCCAATGGAATGAATGGGACATGATGTTGAAAATTATGCAGTTTTTCAACTTATTTTACTCTTTTATACTTTCAGCTAGAAACTCTCTTCAACTTTTAGAATGTTCAGCTTTTTTTGTACATGTCAATGTTTTGATTTTTTTTTTACTAACACTTTTTTGAAATATTAAATTTTTTCACAATTTTTTAATGAAGGGAATCAATTGATAGAATATTCAAAAAAATGTCTTGTGCTCTGGAGCTCTGTAATATTCTGGTTATTTTATATTTTGTGTATTAATCTTTTGACGCTTTGAAAAAATGTTTTAGCTTGTGTGCCAGGCCCTCCTCTCTCCTACCATTTTGTGGGTCTGTGTGTGTGTGTGTGTGTGTGTGTGTGTGTGTGTGTGTGTGTGTGTGTGTGTGTGTGTGTGTGTGTGTGTGACATTTTGTATTTGCCAGTATAAAATGAGCTTATTTTGGTTCTGTCTGCGAATCCATGTCCTGAAG
Source organism: Myripristis murdjan (assembly GCF_902150065.1). Classification (NCBI taxonomy): domain Eukaryota; kingdom Metazoa; phylum Chordata; class Actinopteri; order Holocentriformes; family Holocentridae; genus Myripristis; species Myripristis murdjan. The sequence goes on along the minus strand of NC_043994.1, from coordinate 11,304,643 downwards.
AATATCCTCCATCTGTTAAAGGTGAAAATCAAAACAAATCCCAATTACCCGCTGCCTCCTCCTCCTCGGTGACTCTCATCCTGCATTGTGTCAGTGCAGGGCTGGCTCAGTTCCAGCAGGCCAATTCGGAGTCCTTTCTCTTATTGAATTTCATCCAGAAGCGATATCATAACCTCAAAAGACTGACTGCTACCTAGAGGGCTCAGATGAACCCGTTCAGCCGTGACTCATTCAACTTTCACATTCCCTCTCTGTCTCTCCTCATTGACTTTTTCTGTCTCTTCCCGTTGCTCTCCATCTTTGTCTTTCTGGATTGCCCCGTCTTTCTCTCTCTCTCTTTCGGTCTTTCTCAACATCCTTGGAGTGGAGGCCTCTACAGACAGAAAAAAAGTGTCTCCTTCTCCTTCTTCTCCTTTGTTCTCCTCCATCCTTCCTCCTCCTCATCTTCCACCTGTTCTTTTTCCTCTTCTTCCCACTTTCTCTGATTCTCTTCTTCCTACTCTTTCTCTCCCATTTAATGCCCACCCAGCTACCCCCTCTTGTGTCAAAAATATTCAAAATGCCCTTATTGGGGTGGGATACCAGCAAAAACATGGATGCAAATGAAAACAGATAAGCTTATCAACCATTCCTGCTGGGGTCTCCTCTGCTTTCTCCCATTGCACAGCAGGGAGAGGTCAGAGGTCATCTGTGCCAACATCCATAGTGTGTGTATCAGTTTTATTTTCATTTATTTTCATACTGAATTCTAATAATAATAGCTAGTTCTCGGGTTTTTTTCTTGTTGTGTTTTAGCAGGTCCTATAATTTCAGTTTTATTTCTTTAGATTTTAATTTATTTTTTGTTTCAGGTTACTAAAATACTTTCATGCCTAGATTCTGTTTGTTTTTGAAAATATGTGTGGATACGTAATTAAAGGAGCTAGCGTGTAATTGCATGTATATGTATATTTTGCATGTGTGTGTGCTCTATCCACCTGTGTGTATTCCCACATACTGTGACCTCAAGACGATTCCAAAGTTTAAAAACTCCCGTTCCATGTATCCTGCCCTCTCTCTTTCACTCACCACATATAGAAGAGGGTTTATTTTCTCTTCTCTGGGCTCCGATTAATACTAATTCATCAGAATAGACGAGGGCTCGCTGTGGTGAGGAGTGTTTGGACCTCCCTGACTTATGACTGCGTCCAGCCAACACTGAAGGATCATGTGTCCTGATGGCCGAACGGCAGATGGCAAACACCTACTGTACATGCTTCTTACATGAGAGCAAGCATGACCTAGGTGTGTTGAGCGCACAGATTTATTGGTAAGTGACCTGCCACAAATTTTACCCTTTAAAAAGTGAACTTTTTAAGACACCGAAAGAATTTCTGCATTGGAGCCCATGTGTGTTTTGGTTTGGCCCTGGGCTGTGAAACTCTGTTGCTTCCCATCACAGAGGGGGTATTGCTATTACAAGAAGCAGAAATTGTGCTGTTAGAATAGTGCCACTGCATGAAAGTTATTTATTAAAAATGATTCCTGTTATCTGCCTTATAGCTGTCTTCCTTTGTGCGGTAAAGCAATCCAGCAGATTTCTCATGCAATCCAACCTGGTGGCACTTAATGTTAAATGCAGTGTGGAGGCCACTCAAAGCTGCCAATGTCCTCAGCGATGGTCTAATTTGTTAATGGTAATTACACTAATGCTTCAAATTAATGTGGCAATGATTTATTGATGTTAAAATGATACTTGTAACAGGTTTGTGTAAGACAGTTTCAGTGTGTGCATGTGTGTGTGTGTGTGTTCCTTCGTGCATATCTTGGAAGTCTAGCCACGTCTGACTGAAATCTATCTTCTCCCCTCTGCTGCTTCTTTGCAGGAGGCTGTCATCTGCCTCTTTGATGCTAACTAATGACGGCCCAAATATCAGCCGCGAGCCTTGGGTTTCACTCTCTGTAAGGTGTCCACACTCACCGTGTCACACACATTTCTGCTGGGTAAGCAAACACGCCGTGCTGCCGCTCTCCATGCATCTCACCCAGCTGTGATGAACTGCGACGCTTGGCAGATTGATGTTCACCGCTGAAACACGGATGTACGCACATGCTGTGTGCATAGATGCTCACATGTGCTGTTTGCTGACGGTGGCACATACACAAGCACACAGGCGAATACAGAATATCTCACACACTCACACACACACACACACACACACACACACTATATCGACTTGAGCCCTTAACAGGTCCAGATGGTCTAAATGAACCATTTCATTCCAAAATGATACAATTTCATTCTTACAGAGTGATTGCTTGCATTAACGCTATACTCATTGTTGATGACTGTTATTATTACAAATTATTGTCTTCTCATAAGATTTTGGTTGCAAAGCAAGAAATTTAGCCCACTCTGGAGTTTCTCATTAGACCATTGTGCATAATTCCTTGTGTTCCTTCCTCTTAATACGTTTGCAGTGTTTTGTCGCTTTTGTTTTCATCAGCTGGGTATTTCAAATGGCAGCTTTAACTGACTGTTGACCGGTGTGTTGCTTGCGTCACTTGCATATTGGTAATCCTGCCAGCAGCCTTTGAAACTGTGATATCAGATACATATGGGCGCAATATCAGCACACATACTGAACTCCAACTGCACAAAACCATGACAAAATGTAATGGAAAAACATACAGGACCGTGACAGCACAGGTGCAGCACACTGCTGCAGTGAAAAAAGCATAACAGTGTAACTCAGACCAGGGTCAAACAGGGTTTACACTGGCTTTAGTGTTTATCTTTTACCTTCCTACAGACCTTTTTAGAGCCAGAAAGTTGAAACTTGACATTTTTTCCATCAAATGTTGAAAGTAAGACAATTATTTTCAGTATTTTTTTTTAACAACATCTAGCACCACCAAGCTAATCTTGTTAGTGGATCATCAGCATCTCACCATTGTAGCCGAAAGGATGCCAAATGGCTGAAACCAGAAACTGAGTATAAGATTTTCCTACAGGATATAACTTTTTAAGCATAAAACCAAAAGTTTTGCAACATTTGTATTTTCCCGCGTCTTCCTAAGCTTGGTTGCCAGGAAAAAATGATGGCATTTTACATTTCTGCAAACCAAGGATATGCTTAAATGTCCCGTCCTCAAGTTTTGATGTAGTGTAAAGTGAGCGAAAAATGCTGCATTAGCACACACACTGGGTGGTGGATGACACAGTCAACAAGACTTTCTGCTGCAGAGCCG